>NW_027070106.1:256164-263560 GCF_002906115.3 Quercus suber
AATTTTTGCTTATAGTCAGATATGGCGAAGAAAATTATCGTCACCAATTTTATTTTTTTATTAATATTCTTTACATTTACTTGCCATTATATTAACCTGTTCATTTCTAACCAAATCCATAAAATAAAATAAAAACACATCCATTCATTTCAAACCAAATCCATAAAAAAACATCCATACAATCTAAAAATGCAATAAAGATGTTCACAAAGTAATTACAACCATTTATATACAAATGATGTCTTAGCTTCCAAACTTTACAGAAAATTATTTGAGCTCAAGTAGTTCCACAAAAGCTATCTTTTTGCCACCAATCCCATATCTGCACAAGTATAAAGGAAAATACATCAATAACAAACTAGACTGCAAACCTATATCCTTGATCAGATGTACTACAAAAAAAAAAAATATATATATATATATATTATTAGAAAGACAATGCAGAAAATGTCCACAGAATACCCAATAACAAACTAGAAAAATAATCATAATGCAACATCACATGAAGCCAAACTATCAAAGAAAGAAAACCCACAACACTCTCTAAAAAAAAAAAAAAAAACCAAACCCACATTACAAACCATGGAAAAATCACAAAGAATGTAGAAAAATCTCAATTTAAAACAAAACAAATAAAGTGCAATCCAAAACAAAAACCCAGCCACCATCATAAACACAAACCCAACCACCACAAAGAATAAAAAAATCTAGCCAACACTATTTTAAAAAAAAAACTAGCCACCACTATTAAACAAAAACCACAGCCACCACTATAAACAAAAAACACACCACCACCATTAAACAAAAAACACAGCCACCACCATTAACACAAAAACTCACCACCACCATTAAACAAAAAACACAACCACCACCATTAATACAAAAACCCAGCAACTAACATAAACAAAAAACCCAACCATCACAATAAACAAAAAACTCAGCCACCACCATAAACAAAAAACCCACCACCACCATTAAACAAAAAACATAGCCACCACCATTACCACAAAAACTCAGCCACTACCATAAACAAAAAACCTAGCCATATCACAATAAACAAAAAACCCACCACCACTATTAAACAAAAAACCCACCACCATTATTAAACAAAAAATACAGCCACCATCATTAACACAAAAACCCAGCCACTACCATAAACAAAAAACCCAACCACCACCATTAAACAAAAATCACAGCCACCACCATTAACACAAAAACTCAACGACTGCCATAAACAAAAAACTCAACCATCACAATAAACAAAAAACTCACCACCAACCTTAAACTAAAAACTTAGCCACTACCATAAACAAAAAACCCACCATTACTATTAAACAAAAAACACAGCCACCACCATTAACACAAAAACCCAGCCACTATCATAAACAAAAAACCAGACCACCACCATTAAAAAAAGCATAGCTACCACTATTAACACAAAAACCCAGCCACTACCATAAACAAAAAAACTCACCACCACCATTAAACAAAAAACACGGCCACCACCATTAACACAAAAACTCAGCCACTGCCATAAACAAAAAAAAACCCAACAATCACAATAAACAAAAAACTTAGCCACCACCATAAACAAAAAACTCACCACCACCATTAAACAAAAAACACAGTCACCACCATTAACACAAAAACACAATCACTACCATAAAGAAAAAACCCAGCCATCACAATAAACAAATAACCCACCACCAACATTAAACAAAAAACCCAACCCCCACCATAAACACAAAAACTTAACCACACAATAAACAAGCATATATAAGAAAACCCAAATCATAGACAAGATGAACTGAGCAACAAATCATATATTGGCAAAACTCACTTGTTTTTAATGGTCACAGCTTCTTCCAATTGCTTCCCCTTGATCCACATAGAAGCTGAAAATTAAGACAGAGAGCAATTAGAACAATCCCTTACAATAACAACGGCCATATTGCCATGAAAAATGGACAATAAGCTAAAGCAGAACACAAACTACAACTTCCAAAAACTTGACAAATCAGTTAAACTGACAAATATTTAATAGCAATTTCTAACTCTAGACCAAGTTTCAAATATTTTCTATAGCCACTTATTCTAAATAAAACAAAAGTGTGGAAGTATTTAAGGGGCAGTCTCATTGTGAGCCCTTGATGGTGCAGTTATATAAAGGAAGAGAAACTTTATTTCTGTCCGTTTTTAGTTTTTTATGAATGAATTCGCTAATAAATAAGCTCATGACAAGAAGGAAAGATCTTACTAGGTACCAACAAACTAGGTAGAACCATGATATTTAACACAGATTGAACTTAAATCATTCTTCAGACTATGGGTACAGTACAACTCAAAAGTCTCAAAGGTCAGAAGTGAGAATTATCTTATACTAATACAACATAGCCTGGAGTTCAATAAGTTTTATTGAAGACATAAATTCAGAGAGATTACATTACATTCTAACACAAAGGCATGCTTGAACCTGAAAGCATAAAGAGCAATAGATGGACTCTAAAACCATCCAATGCAAATTCACCCCAATTCAACCCCTCTTGACAAGAAACCTACGTTACACACTGCCAATTGAACAATATAACAAACACATGCAAGAAAGCCTCAGTCTTAAAAACACAATGCCGACAAAATTAAAATTAAAAAAACGATTCTATTTCACTTCTTAAAAAAAAAAACGATTCTAAAAATAACGATTCTGAGAGAGAGGTGTGAGATTGGGGATTTAGGGTTAAAGAGGGAAAATAATAATAATAAATAATCCACAAAGTCACCAAGTTTAACAGGGTTAAAGAGAGAGAGAAGAGTGATAAGAGAGAAAGGATCGATATCAGAGAGAGCTTACCGGTCTTTTTGGGAGGCTAAGAGGCGTGGGTCAGTCTGTGGGAGAAGAAAGAGAGAGTAACAGTGTTTTGTTTACACAAATAAAAAAAAAAAAAAAAAAATTTAGAACCCGCCTAAAAATTGAGCACCGCCCAAACAAAAATAAAAAAAAATTCAGCACGCGCTATTTTTTCTTTTTTCTTCAAAAAATTCAGTAAGCACAGTGAATAATTGAGAACCGTCCGATTTAACTTTAAAAACCGAAAACCTGTATGATTGAACCGGTTATAGGCCGATTTGCTTAAAACACCAAAACGCAGCATTTTTTTTTATTTTTTTGTTAGGAAAGACACAGCAGTTTTATAGTAAAGATTTGAAAAATAAAACAATCAACCAGGACTATCCTTTACCAATGAAGCTAATCAAAACATGAAAACTAAACAAGCAAATATAATTTCAAAAAAAAAACCCAGAAAAAAAAAAAAAAATCATTGAGTGCTTACAGGGGTTTTGGAAGAATTAATTTGGAGAAGAATGTCCTTGAGGCTTTGATCACTGGAAGCACTTTTCAAGTTTCCATGGCGATTCAGTGGAAGATCCAAACTTGTGCCATCCAACCCTTTCTTTGCACTGTCTTCATTTCCATTCGTAGTAGCAACAGACCCACCTTCATTTTCCTTCTCTTTTTTCTTTCTTTTTTTTCTCCTTTAGTATACACTTTGAGTGGCTGAGAACTAAGAAAGTCTTGGTTTTGTCCTTTGACTGAGTGTATAGCTAGCTTGTTCTTTTTCCTTTTATTTTGTGTGGTTTTCATAATCTTATTTTGTGTGTCTGACACCACACGTAAAGGTAAAGCTGAAAATTTTGACATTTGAAATGTGTAAACAGATTCCTTAAAAAAAAAATATCTGTAAACAAATTTTGGCATAATTTTTTTTACAATTTTGTATTACAACTTATCACATGGTGAGTTATAATTAGTAAGAGTATGTTTTCACATGTCCCACTAACATATTTTTACCAATCACAATTTACCATATAGCAAGTTGTGATACAAAATTGTGTCAAAGTTGTATCCCTAACATAATTCAATATAAAAGTTTAAGTACACCTCTAAATTTAATTTTTAGTACACCCTTGTCAGTACTTTTTTTTTAAATATTATTCTCATCAATCTTATTATTCTTTTATTAAAAATATTATTGTTCAGTGGGGTAGGTGGATAGTTTTGGTCCTTTTTGACCTTTGGCACAACTGCACAAGCAAGTTACAACTCACGAGAACGATTTTTTTTTTTTTTTTTTTTAATGTTTGTTTGCTTTTCTTTTTTAAGAGGATTATTTTTGTTAATTAAATGAAATAACTAACCATTAAAGATAGCATTCATAGCTTTGCTATTGAAGCTTGCTGCTTCTTTTTCAGAAGTTTGCCACTCACTCACAGGAGTAGCGGGCTTCTCCCATCCGTATTCAACGGAATTCCAAACCCTTTCATCAATGGATTTCAGGAATGCTTTCATCCTTACTTTCCAATAGGCATAGTTGTTCCCATCAAAATGAGGAGGAACAAACAGAGAGTGTCCATGCTCCATGACAACAGGGGTCAAGGATCAGCTCAGAGATTAAAAATCTCAAACAAAAAGAGCTACCTGCTCTGATACCACTTGAACGGTTTTAGACCCCTTAAACACACAGATTGCGTAGCCTAGATTAATTAGCCAAGTTGTTACTTAGTCAAATTAAGCAATTCTAGGTTGAAACAATCCAAACAATCATATCAAGATATAAAGCAGCGGAAAATAAATAACACAAGATATGATCACCCAGGAAACTACACGGTAAAAACCTGGGGAGGATTTGACCCACCGATCCTCAAGGCTAACCTGAATTCACTATGAAAGAATTGAAGTTCGTACAAAAGGACTACAAGCTCCCCGCTCTACTTCTTAATGCTACCCACCAGTAGAACTTCCTGACACGACCACGCGCAGGCTCCGAATCCACGGACTACTTCTTTCTTGAATCCTTAATCAGCTACAAGCTCCCCGCTTGCTTTTCTTTTAAGTTCCAATGGTTGCAACAGTAATGATCTTCAAGATGTTGAAATCATCTCTACCATGAAAACCCTAAGTTTTGTGTAAAGGAAAGCTCCTCAAAGATCTCACAAGAGATTCACACAAAACAGCAATGTATGAGCAACAATACAATATGGACAACCTTCAAAAACGTGACTAGGGTTTTGTTTATATACCTAGGGTAAACATAAAACCCTAAACGTTTAATGAAGTAGGGCTGAGTTGGAAATTCTGCAGAAAATTCAACCTGTGCGATTTTCGATCGATCGAGTCTATTCTTCGATCGATCGAGCCAGGCCGAAAGTCCCAAGTACTTCTGCAGCCACTCGATTCCAACTTTACAATATTAAACCAACTTTGAGCAAGTCTAAATAAGACTAAATACAATGTTTTGATCATGGTTTGCCAACATTACAAATTAGAGTTCTAAATACATAAAATCCTAAGACCTTAGAACCTAACATGTGTAAACATTTTATCTTTGGGAAAACTTATTTTAGTTTTTTGTTAAAAGCACTATAAAAAAATAAAAACTAAAAACTAAATAAAATAAGCTGATTATTTATTTTTATTTATTTTTTGCTAAAAGTACTTAGCAAAATAAATGTGAGAAAAAACATAAAGTGAGACCCAAAAAAATTAGTTTTTTGACTAACGTATGTAAGATAAAGTACAAATAAGCTTAGTTATTCTCTATCTTTAGGGAGCAAAGTTCATTCCCTAAACATTTTGTTTATTGTCTACAATCTTGGAAGTTGTAATAGAGTAAGATGAGTAAAATAATAAAAATAAAGGTAAACTACTTTTTTGTCCTTATTTTTTACACTATATTTTAATTCGTGTCTAACTTTTCAATTGTATTAATTTGGTCTCTAACTATTCAGTGTCATGTCAACTTAGTTCATGCTATTATCTCTTAGATGGAAATTCCTAACATGACTAACAGCTGAAATAAAAATTAGTTTTTGTTGATGTGACAATAAACTAATTTTTTATTTTGGTTATTTGCCACATCAACAATTTTCATCCAAGAGATAACGACAGTAACTAAATTGACAAGACGCTAAAAAGTTAAGGACCAAATTGATATAGATGAAAAGTTAGGAACCAAATTAAAATATGATGTAAAAGATAGGGCACTACAACAAAATGTATTTTCGGTGACGAAAAAATTCGTCACTAAAAGTCTAGTTTTTTGTCACTAAGGACCTTTAGTGACGAAATTGGACTTTTAGTGATGAAACTCATTTCATCACTGTAGCCCCGTCACTAAAAGTCCTGGTGATGAAAAATTTCGTCACTAAAAGTCCGATTTGATTTAAATAAAAAAAAAAAACTTTTAGTGACGAAAACGTTTCGTTACTAAATGATTTCCTTACT
Source organism: Quercus suber (assembly GCF_002906115.3). NCBI lineage: Eukaryota > Viridiplantae > Streptophyta > Magnoliopsida > Fagales > Fagaceae > Quercus > Quercus suber. The sequence continues at coordinate 262,445 of NW_027070106.1, forward strand.
AAAAACACTATTCAGTGACGAAAATATTTCATCACTAAAAACACTTTAGTTTACTAAATCATATTTAGTGACGAAAAACTATTTTTAAGAAAATCCAGGCACATATAGTGACGAAAATTTTCGTCACTAAAACCATTTCTTACAAAATTTTGCTATATTTAGTGACGAAATTTTCGTCACTAAAACAATTTTTTGTTGCTATATTTGTGACAAAAAAATTCGTCACTAAAACTTATTTTTGTTTTTTTTTTTTTCATGGCTTTGATATTAACCTGTAACTTGTCATTACATTATTAAAACCTCACATTTGAATAACACATTTATTTCAACAACACATTTATAAAAAAGATCCATACATTTCACAAGTAAAAAATAAAACAAGTATCCAATTCAAACTGCTTCCATACAATAATTGTTTGCAATACATACAATAACTCTACCTAAACCCTATTTTAGAACTAACGGAAGATGTCCTCATATGTCTTCAAGTAATGCCAAAAGTAAATCTCCCTAAAAGCCACCAATAAGAAATCTGCCCAAATATAAAAACAATACTTCGTTAAATCGTAAAGTAAAAACATTAACTATATTATAAGAAACATTTCTAACAATGCATTAAGAGTAACCACACCAATAACTACTCTTGCAAAATTAATAAATGCATTGACCCCTTCAATATATGGATTACTTAATCTGCCATCGGGTGTCTTACCCATTGTCATCCAACTTTTATTCATGTTTGACTACAATTACAAGATGAATGCTACTTTAGTAAAATAAAGACAACTCATGCATAATGTATTATAACATCTAAGTCTATGAGCTACTTAGATAAAGTTCTATCCTATTCATGAATGCACAAGTCTATATTAATACTTAAATAAATATACATTGCACACACAAATATACACTCCTAATATGAATTTAAATGACCTTATAACACCACGCAAGCCACTCGCTTGCTCCAACACAACAACCCACCACAAAACAAATTTTGAACATCACAACTATAATGCTTACAAGTATTGAAATTGAATAAAGGAACACAATTGCTACTAATCAACAAGTTTTATTCACATTTGCAAGAAATTAAAAACACTCCCAATATGAATTTAA
>NW_027070106.1:263758-294027 GCF_002906115.3 Quercus suber
ATTTATCAAAATTCACATTGAATTAAGAAATATAGGGCTGGGTTCAAGTTACACCTGATGTTACTCTAAAAAATGTTACATCACCCAATGATAAATTAATTGGGTCGAGTATATATGGGTATACCCTACCCTTGGCCATCCTTAATTATTTGTAAACAATAGGTGACGCACACTTATTTTGTCCCCAAAAACACCTCCATCTTAATATTGGATGATGAATTTGGAATTTTGTTACCTCTGGTTAGTCTTTGGTTAAACAATAGGTGACGGAAATTTATTTCGTCACCAAAAACACCTACATCCTAATATTGGGTGGCGAATTTAGAATTTCGTCACCTTTGGTAAGTCTTTGGTGATGCGAATATTTCGTCACCATAGGTTTGCCTTTTTTCAATAACCTATAGTGACGAAATAAATATTTCGTCACCAATTTGTACATCTTTGGTGACGAAATATTGATTTCGTCACCAACTGGTACATCTTTGGTGACGAAATATTGATTTCGTCACCAATTTTAAAATGTTTATAATATTTGGTGACAAATTCTTCTTTTCCTCACTAAATGTTATCATTTGGTGACGAAATTGTTTATCCTCACTATATTTCGTCACCATAGCCCACTTTTGTTGTAGTGTTATAACATCTAAGTCTATGAGCTACTTAGATAAAGTTCTATCCTATTCATGAATGCACAAGTCTATATTAATACTTAAATAAATATACATTGCACACACAAATATACACTCCTAATATGAATTTAAATGACCTTATAACACCACGCAAGCCACTCGCTTGCTCCAACACAACAACCCACCACAAAACAAATTTTGAACATCACAACTATAATGCTTACAAGTATTGAAATTGAATAAAGGAACACAATTGCTACTAATCAACAAGTTTTATTCACATTTGCAAGAAATTAAAAACACTCCCAATATGAATTTAAATCACCTTATAACACCATGCAAGCCACCCGCTTGCTCTAACACAACAACTCACCACAAAACAAATTTCCAACATCACAACTATAATGCTTACAAGCATTGAAATTGAATAAAGGAACACAATTGCTACTAATCAACAAGTTTCATTCACATTTGCAAGAAATTAAAAACACTCACAATATGAATTTAAATCACCTTATAATACCATGCAAGCCACCCGCTTGCTCCAACACAACAACCCACCACAAAACAAATTTCCAACATCACAAGTATATATAGAGTTTTATAAGTTTTTAACTAGAATATACCTACTTTGCTCAAACTAAGTTTACAACTTTCAAAAAAAAATCCAAAGTTAACTTGTGTTCTTCACCTTGTTCCTCACAATTTCTTCAGCCACCAAAGAGAAAGAGAGCCGGAGATAAAAGAAAGATAACTTTTAGTGAACCAAATTTAAAATACATATTCTTTATTCTTTTTCCTGTTTCTAGATAGTGGTATAGCCAAACCCAATCATTAGAGAAATATGCACCAATTACAAAAATTTCAATTTTGATATCTATCTATATATAGGCATTTAAAGGACAACTATAAAGACATCCTTTTTCTCAGTTAATAAACTTGGTAGTTCACGAAATTGCAAGCTGCTACTTCTCTTAATTGCTATCAAACAGAGCCCAACTGTCAATACCTTATATATATCCTTCTACAATTACCATAAGCAATTCATTTTATTTTTGCTAAAGGGACACTTACTGTTGAAATGTTTTCCTGCACAAAGAGAAACAAAATTAATGTCTCATATTGTCCTAAGAACACAACTAACTCAATGAGTACAGGATAGCTAGATTAGTGAGTGCAAGACAACTGAACAAGTATTCCATCTCAAAGAGAAGGCAACTTCAAGATAAAAGACAAACATAATCAAATTACTATAAAGAAGATCAACAAAAAGAATGCCACTAGTCTTAGAAAAGTACTAGAACAGTCGCTGTTAAACAATGAATAACACGTTTCAGTTTCCTCCCCTACGTTGGCAAAGGATTCAACAAAACCCAAATATCTCTCTTTTTCCTGAAAATAAGGTAAGCACGTATAAAACATCATAAGCAACACATCGTAAGTTATTGTAAGAATCTCACCTTTGCTTATAAACAATATGGCCTCTTGCACAAATAAAAAATGTCTCAAATCTTAGTTGTAAGGTCTAATTTTAATATAAATATTCAACCTTTTGGAGGACCCTAAACAAAGTAATATTCTAATACAAAACTGACCAAATGAAATAATTTTGAAAGTATAATACTTGTTTGGTACTTGCATTAGCAAACACTACAAGAAAGCAATGAGAATAGGCATCAAAATCACTACCATAGGCATAATCAGGAAAGCAACGCTAACTCTATATCAAAAACCACATTCAATATCAACTCTGATTCATACGCGCCTAACCTTAATCATCGCATTAAAAAGACCAATCTTCGACAACAAATTGAAGAAAGAATATGATTCAATAAACAGTGTACAAACCAATTTTAAGGACTAAATACGTAGTTTGCCTGAAAATAAACAAAAACAAAAATTCAAAAACCTATTGCATCAGCTTACTCATTTCCCTCCTAAGATGGGTTTTAGCTATAGTTATTCTCTATCTTTAGGAAGCATAGTTCATTCCCTAAACATTTTGTTTATTGTATACAATCTTGGTAACTGTAATAGAGTAAAATGAGAAAAATAATAAAAATAAAGGATAAACTACATATTTGGTTGTTATTCTTTACACTATATTTTAATTTGGTCTCTAACTTTTCAATTGTATCAATTTGGTCTATAACCATTCAGTGTCATGTCAATTTAGTTCATGCTATTATCTCTTAGATAGAAATTCCTGACGTGACTAACGGCTGAAATAAAAATTAGTTTTTGTTGATGTGACAATAAACTAATTTTATATTTTGATTATTTGCCACGTCAGCAATTTTCATCTAAGAGATAACGGCAGTGACTAAATTGACAAGACACTAAAAATTTAGAGACCAAATTGATACAAATGAAAAGTTAGGAACCAAATTAAAATATGGTGTAAAAGATAGGGACTAAATACGTAGTTTGCCCTAAAATAAAATAAAAAAAAATTTAAATTAAATATGGTTTAAAATAAGAAATTTGATCCAAGTGAAAAAAAAAGTAAAAGAGAAACAAATTTTAGGGATGTTGGTACTAATAGTCTTATGGCATAAATGCACTTTTAGTCCATACATTTTGGCTTTTTTCCATTTTAGTCTCTACATTTTCATTTTACCACTTTTAGTACCTAAATCAATTAACGCATGTTATTTTCGTTCTTTCCGTCAGTTAACCGACAGAAATAGCTGAGGTGGCAGCCGAAGGAATTAAAATATTACAAAAATGCCACATCACCCATGACACATCAGCATATAAATTTAAAAAATTAATTTATTAATTTTAACAAAATTAGAAAACATAAAAAAAAATTTAAAACATAAAAATACATCAAATTTGAATCTAACACACAAAAAACCCAGAATTTTTCTTTAGAAACAAACACACAAAAAAACTCAGAATTTCTACCTCACCTCCACAAAAACCCCAAGACCCTACTACCTTATCATCTTCTTCAACGCCACCCAACTCCATGACAAGTCGAAGCTCCAGCTCAAAACCCTCAACTCGGAATTCTCTCTCCTTGCCCAATCCTTTGTTGCCAACAACCCTAACCCTAGCAACCCAAACCGCTTCTTCGGCGACATCAAGTTCAAAGAGTCTCAGTAGAGCTTCGCTCTCTTCGGCGTCAATGCCCTCCCTCACATCTGCCTTGTCGCTTCGCACCAGTCCCCGAAGGATCGAAGCAGATGGACCAGGACGATTTCTCGTGACTCACCGAGTCGATGGCCAATTTCGTCTAGGCCAAGACCAAGCTTAATGTTGGTCTGATTCACCGGCCTCTATTCCTCTCCACCAGGCAATTGGGCTTCATCGTGGTCGCGACCCTGGTTTGGATCCCCTTCGAGATCAAGAAAATAGTGAAAGGCGAGACCTTGCTTCACGATCCCAAGCTTTGGCTCACTGGCTCGGTTTTTGTTTACTTCTTCAACTTTCTCTTTGGATCTGGGTTTAGAGAAAGAGATGGTGGGTGCTGGGTTTGACTGGGTTTGCTGGGATTTGGGCTCTCTTTGGCTTTGATCGGTGATCATTGGTGGGTTTGATTGGGTTTGATCGGATCTGGGTTTAGTGAAAGAGATGTTGGTGGGTGCTGGGTTCAACTGGGTTCATTGGTTGGGATTGCAGGGTTTGTTGTTGTTGGTGGTCTCATCGGTGATCGTTTCTAAACATTTGAGGTTTGGGGTTTGTTGGAGATTTGGTTTTGGCGTTTGCTGGGAATTTCGCATTTTGAAATTTCTTTTTGTTTTTTAAGTTATTAACTTGTTGTGGTATTCGAAATTTCTTTGATTATGGTTTGGTTTGGGAGTGGATGAGTTGGGTGCTTTGCTGGGTTTCTATTCTTTGGATGTTTTGGTTTGGGTGTGATTTCGTGTGGGTTTTCCTGTGTTTGCTCTTGTTTATGCTCTTTGATTTGGTGATGTTCATGTTTTTTTTTTTTTTTTTTTTTTTTCTTGTAGGTTTGATGTTCATGTTCTTTTATTCTGGGTTTTCTCTTTGATTCTGGGTTTGATGTCATTGCTGAGTTTATTTCTTGATTTAAGAAGAACATTAAAGAACAAGTTCTTATGTTCTTAGATCTCAATTCAATCTGATGTATTTTTATGTTTTAAATTTTGTTTTATGTTTTTTAATTTTGTTAAAATTAATAAATTATTTTATAAAATTTATATGCTGATGTGTCATGAGTGATGTGGCATTTTTATAATATTTTAATTCCTCCGGCTGCCACCTCAGTTATTTCCGTTGGTTAACTGACGGAAAGGATGAAAATAACACGTGTTAATTGGTTTAGGGACAAAAGTGGTAAAATTAAAATGTAGGGACTAAAATGGAAAAAAGTCAAAATGTATGGACTAAAAGTGCATTTACGCCTAGTCTTATCAAGTTTTTTTTTTTTTTTGGCAGAACTACACTGTTAGTCCTTAAAGTTTACACCTTCTACGCTATTAGTTCCTGAAATTTGAAATAAGCATTATTGATCCCTAAAATTTTAAAAATGTGCGATATTGGTTCTTTTGTTAATTTCTGTTAGTTTGTTACCTAATTGCCTAATGGAGTATGAGGTGATATTTTTTAAATGATGTGGAGTCTTATTTTATATTAAAAAAATGACATATCACTAAAAATGGAACCAAACCCATTTTAAATGGTGGGTTAACCCAGCACACCCAAATCAAAACGCACCAGACCCGATAGATGGAGGGGAAGAACAGATCTGAGTTGTAATCTCCAGGCTCCTCCACCCTCCAGAATTTAGACAGAGCACCTACAATGTAATTGATCGACTTGAGCACTTGCCAAGAGACACTTTGGTAGGTTCGTTCGTTGAGAACTTGGATAATACCTTGAGAAAGCAGTTTGTTCTGAGCGTTTAAGTTTTCCCAGATAACTAGCCTAAGAATCATGGCATATTTGGGAATGGATTTTTTTATGCCAGACGCAAGTTTCTGTCGATCTTTTGGGTTAGGCCCCTGTGACAAATACATTCCCAATCATCCTTGGTGGAGAAATTGCCATTGACAGAGACATTTAGAAGGAACTTTGTCACGAACTAGAGGCCTATGTCCTAAGTTTCCCAAGCTTTCTCTAGGCCCCATAACATTCACCCGAAATTATCACTTCCAGACGTTTCTACCTTTTATGAGATAAATTTGATCCAACCAGACCATACCAAGCTACCATCGTCGGTGCAAAGGTGTCAAAGATGCTTCAAGGATTTTTACATCCTCTTTAATCAATTGTGAGATGGTGTTTTGTTTGTTGGAACTCAAAACACTTTCAGCCGGTCGTTTTAATTTGAATTATGCTAGTACAACATAATTGGGCACAACTTTGTGCCACAATTCACCACATAGTGAGTCGTGATTGGCAAATGTGTTCTCACGTGACCCATTGACATACATTTGACAATCACAACTTATTAGGTGATGAATTATGGCACAAAATTGTGCCCAATTATGTGGTACTAACATAATTCTCTCAATTTAAGTGGGTGTGGGTTAAAAATTTTACTTATTTTTCATTTTTTTGATATAAAATAAGATTAAGTCATTTAAAAAGTGTCACCTCATTATTCTGTTAAACACATAATTAAAAAATTAACAGAAGTTAATAGGGAGATTAATAGCACTTATTTTTTAAACTTTAAGAACCAATAGTACTCATTTCAAATTTCAAAGATCAATAGCACTTAATTTGTATACTTTAGAAACCAATATTGTAGTTTCTTTTTTTATTTATTTAATTTTTCTGAAAAATAGTCTTATCAAGTCAATACCAATTGTCTTTTAGCAAGTCAATACATAAGATTACTTTTCTTTTCTTTTCTTTTTTTTCTTTTTTTTTCTTTTTTTTTTTCTTTCTCTGTAAACCAGTATGCTTTACAATTTTTTTTTTTTTTGGATAGGAAGTATGCTTTACAATTATTGTTCTTTTGCTTTTTGAAAATTCTTAAGTTTTTAACCTTATAATGTGGGTCTTTTCTCTTTTCAATTATTAGTGGCAAATGCCAAATGGTGATATGGGGACTACATGAAGAGGATGACTAGACAAAATGATGGCTACCAAATATAATTTAATACAAAAAATGGGTACCAAATGTAAAGATAACTAGATAAAAGCCACTTTTAACTGTTTTTCTATCATTTTGTCCTGAAAAATTAGATAGTGGAGGCAAAGTTATTAATTTAAGTGACCTTACAGGTCATCTGCCCATTGCCAAATTATTAAAAATTATCAATGAATAAGATCACAGGGTCCCTCTCTTGATAAACTTATCGACAAGATGGCTGGAGCCTGAAAAACGTGGAACCAATTAGAATGCCTACCAGGATGAAAAGGAGCCTATTTTCTTAGCAGATTACAACTCTGCTACATGGTTTTCAAAACTTGAGAAATTAATTGGAAATGTAAACATCAACAACAAAACAAACATTGGGTTAATATGTGAAATAGGGCTGGAAGATTTTTTTTAATCTTTTCCTTTTGACCACTCGAGCGATATCGATATGTGTAAACATTCTTTGTTTGGGAATAATTTGTCTAATTTTTTGTAAAAAATAATATAGATAAAAGATAAAATACTAAGAAAAAAAAAAGAAAAAAAAAAGAGTAAAGTGGGAATCGCAACGAGAAAAAAGAAGGAAAAAAACATAGAATGAGACAATCAAATAATAGCTTTTTGACCAAAAACAGTACTTGGCCCAAGCTTTTTTATTTTTATTTCTATTTTTTTATACCAAAAACAGTACCCAGTCTCGTGAAGAATTAGGTAAAAAATAAGATTCTTTGCTGCGGGTAAAATGCATCTTGCAGGCATGACTTTATCTTCACAGCACTTTGATATATTAGGGCTCAAGTACTTCTACCCAATTACAAATAATCTACAAAATCATATAAAAATTGAATAGAAATTACAAGCAAATTTGCATGGATCTAAGACAACAAAAAACAACAATCTAATAACATATTATTTTGTTCTCATATTTGTTGAGATTGGAAAGGACATTGGTTTGCTCTCTTTACATGAATAAGACAGTGCCTCATGTTTCTACGTATAAGACCCTCCTTAGAGGCCAACTTCTTGATGAAAAGTCTTCCAATAACACTTTTTAAGATTTTCAAAGTATAAAGAACCCAAGAAACCTAAGGATATATTTGGATTGGAGGTAAATCATAAATGTGAGGAGAGAAGAGTAGAAGGAATAAATGTAACCAAAATTTACTTGATTAGAGTTCAAATGATTTTCTTTTATCTTTCGTTTATTATTTATATATATTTTTGAGAATGAAGTAAATTTGTTCTCTTTGGAATTATTGACTTGTTGTCAAGTAGTTATGTACTAATTTTCTATGCTTAAATTTTTTAAAAGAACCTTATTATTTTGGCCCCCAATACCCAATAATATAAATATATATTTAAGAAAGTCTAAAAATAAACATAACTTTCATTTAAATAGAAGAATAATACTAGAGATACAAACTATTTTACAAAAATATTACAACTGCTAATGTGGTAAGTGATTATTGGTAAATGAAAAAGTAATATTAACAGTGGAATTAGATGAAAATTAATAAAAAGTTGGTCACATCAACATTTTGTAAAAATATTATAAAATAAAATACAATCCATAAATATATATGTCAAAAAATTATAATTAAACATTTAGCATCTTTAAAATGAGCACATAGGTATTTTAACAATTACCTCAACAAATAAAAGAGGGAAAAAAATTCTAAACACCAGTAGAAAAATTGAAAGTTCAGTAGCTTTGTTGATTTGCCGCACCACCAAGTCCCCACACAATTATAGAAAATTTTGCTTAGAATGCTCTCACATGTGACTCTCTTTCTTGCTCTCTCTCTGTCTTTATTGGCATTTGTCTTCTTTTTTTTATTTATTTTTTCATCAATTTTGTGTTTACAATATAAAAGTAAAAGTTCTGTGTGACTAGACTAGACAACAAAAGAATGAAAGACAAGCTTGAAGCTTCTGTAGGCCCTTCAACCCTGTACAGTGCACCTGTGTTACTTTACTTTTCATTTACTTTCTTTTGATTTCTTTACTTTACTTTTCATTTTCTTTCTTTTTTATTTTCCTTATAATATATTATTTGTTATTATAATAATCAATATATTATATACCATATGACATTATAATTTATAAATGTACTTAATTAGTTTGATTAAAATATATAGTATACACTACTATATTAACATGTATTTAGCACTTCAAAAAAAAAAAAAATAGCATATATTTAGTTGTTGTTTATAGCATATATTAAGTTATGAAATAATGTACATTACTATTTTAGATTTTATACACACAAAAAAATGTAGCTTTCACTTCCTTGGCCAAATTTTTCACCGCATAGTGGAGGCAAAATTACTGAGTTGATTTAAGTTTAAAAATTATCAATGACGATCACATGGTCCATCTCCTGATAAACTTATTGACAAGGTGGCTGGAGCATGAAAAATGTGGAACCAATTAGAATGCTGACTAGGACGAAAATGAGCCTATGTCCTTAATTTGCAAATTTCAATTCTGCTACATGGTTTTGAAAACTTGAGAAATTAATTGGAAATGTAAATAACAACAAACAAAGCAAACAATGGATCGATTATAGTAGAGCCATGTTTTCCTTTTGACTCCTCAAGTGATGTGTGTAAGCATTTTTTGTTTGGATTATCATATCTAGTCTTTTTTTTTTTTTCCTTTATTTATTTATATATTATTATTGAAATATTACATATAGAAGGTAAAAAGTAGCAAAAGGTGAGAAAAAACATAAAGTGAGGCCCGTAAAAAGTAGCTTTTTGACTAAAAACAATACCTGATCTTAGCTTTATGAGCAAAAACAATGTGAAGATTAAGGTACAAATAAAATGTGGGACCCACGTGAGACCCACAAGCAATAGAAAATTTACGCAAAAAGACAGCTGATTATTGAAACTCATACGCACACAAATGCCAATGGTTTAGTTGACTCACAGAGCGAGTCAAATTGGTTGAGCCAGGTTAGTTCTTGACTTCACATGTAGTAACTTTCTTATTTCTGAATACTTGTACAATCTTGATAAGAATGGACTAATCATCTTTTGCCTCTTTAACTTTGTAGCACTAGTTTGGCTACATGTACAAGGTACGTGCTTGCTATTACAAATTAAGATTAGTAATTATGATTAAATTTAGAATTGATTTATGACCAAAAAAAAAAAATAATAATAATCACATGATTTTTGAAGTGATTAGAAATTATATCAATAAAAGAGACATTACTCCTATAAAAAAAAAAAGAAATTAAATAAAAGAGACATTACTTTGGCTATATAAAAATTGAGGCATTTACTTGCCAATATTAGAAAACAAAGTGATACACAATATAGTAACAATGTATCACTTTATCTTGCTTTATGCGCGTAATTGATTTTTTATATAGTTCCAAAAATAGTGCCTTCCAAATTTACAAAACTTCAAATTACATGTTCATTATTAGTTTTCTTTGGGTGGATCGTGAATGGTGACAATGTTGAACTTCTTGCATGATTCTCGAACTCCTCTCTCTGTTTTTCTCACATATAACATACAGATGGAATGAGTTGGGGTTGGTAAAAATAAGCTATAGACAAGTTGATAAGAGTGACCTGCTAGACTCTATCCTTGAGCATGTCGCAACTTGCGTAGGAAAAAAAAATTCTTCTTTATCTGCCACGTATCCATTTTGTGGCCTAGCATGCATCCCGTAGGTGCGACTTCATCTTCACAGCACTTTAACTAGTGCTTAAGTACTTCTACCCAATTACAAATATTCCCCAAAGAAATCAAACATAAATTACAAGAAAATTGGGCATGCAACTAAGCCAATAAGAAACAATGACTTAACAAAATCTTTTTTTTATTTATTTATTGGAAAGAGCATTAATTGGTTTACTCTTTTTACATGAATGAGACAATGCCTTGTGTCTGTCTTTACGTACAATTAAGATCCTCCTTATAGGTCAACTTCTAGATGAAAAGTCTTCCAATAAAATTCTTAAGATTCTCAGAGTATAATGAGCCCGAGACACCTAAGGATATATGTGGAGCAAAGGAAATTTTGAGAAGAAGAGACTTGAAAGTAGAAGGAAATGTGACCAAAATGTACTTAATTACAGTTCAAATGATTTTCTTTTATCTTTTGTTTGTTTTTTTATATTTCTGAGAAGTAAATTTTTCATGCTCTTTGGAAATATTTTGCATACCAATATACAATCATTTACGCAAAGCTCAAAGCTCCAATATAATAGTTAGGACTTCAAGATTTAGGTCATATTAAAAACCAAAATTGAAGGAAAGATTGATGCTAGTCATACTATGAAACTAAATCATTATGTGAACAAGATTTTATTTTATTTGCACTGGAGCTTTTTATTTGATAAATCAGTAAGAATTACACTAGAGCAGCTGTTGTGTTTTTTGGCATTATACAAAAGAAAAGTTCTTTGTCCCAAAGTTATTTGATAAATCAAGATTTTGTTCTTTCATTTCTCACTTGATTTTACTAAAATTACCGGAAAACAATTGGCTAGGCCGATATGTTAACTAAGACATTACTAGACTTTTCCACGATGGATTGAGATCAAGTACAATATTCCTGAGGTAATAGTATTGGATGGTTGAGATTGTGAGTAAAAAAAAAAAAAAAACTTTCAATCTCAACTCGTGAATATAATTTTTTTTTTTTTTTAAAGTTGGAAAAAAGTTAAAAAATAGAAGTGGTGAAAAATTAATGTGAGAAGAAGTGGGGTAATTGGGGGTAATTGCACCTACGCCAAATCCAAATCCTTCGAACTTCGAATACCTTAACATGCTTGAGCATTACCCCAAAGAGAAAGGTTTTGCTGCATACTTATATGCAGCAATCGCTAAATACAAAAGTATATGACAACAGAAAGAATTGAGCAAGTGTCTAAAAGTTCACCTGAACATGCTCAATATATATAGGAATATTTTTAGATGCCTGGATGCCAGTGTTTTAGGTGTTATAACACCTAAAACATTGGCATCCAGGCATCTAAAAATATTGTTCTTTTGCTTTACAATTATTGTTCTTTTGCTTTTTGAAAATTCTAACCTTATAATGTGGGTCTGTTCCCTTTTCAATTATTAGTGGCAAATGCCAAATGGTGATATGGGGACTACAGGAGGAGGACTAGATAAAACAATGGTACCAAATATAATTTAATAAAAAAAAAAAAGGGTACCATATATAAAGATAACTGGATAAAAGCCACTTTTAACTGTTTTTTTGCCATTTTGTTCCTCGCAAAATTGGATAGTGGAGGCAAAATTATTGATTTAAGTGACCTTACAGGTCCCTCTCTTGATAAACTTATCGACAAGATGGCTGGAGCCTGAAAAACGTGGAACCAATTAGAATGCCTATTAGGATGAAAAGGAGCCTATGTTCTTTGCATATTACAACTCTGCTACATGTTCATCAAAAAAAAAAAATTACAACTCTGCTACAGGGTTTTCAAAACTTTAGAAATTAATTGAAAACAAACAAAACTTTAGAAATCAAAAAACAAAACAAACAATGGATCGATATGTGAAATAGAGCTGGAAGGTTTATTTTTTTGACCCTCAAGCGATGTGTGTAAGCATTATTTTTTTTTTGGAATATTTTATTTAGTTTTTTGTTAAAAGTGTATAAATAAAAGATAAAAACTAAATAAAATAAGTTAATTTTTTTAATTATTGCTGAAAATACTTAACAAAAACTTTAGATAAAAAAAGTAAAATAGGACTTAATAGCAAAAATAAAAAAAAAAAAAAAAAAAAAAAAAAAAACAACAAAAACAAAAAAAAGCAGTATCCAGTCGCGTGAAGAAGAAGGTAAAATTAAGATTCTTGATGCCGGTTGACAATGACATGCATCTTGCAGGTGCAACTTTATCTTCACAGCACTTTGAGTAAGGCTCAAGTACTCCTTCCCAATTACAAGTAATCACTAAAATTATATGAAAATTGAATATAAATTACAATCAAATTTGAGTCGAATTAAGCCAACAAAAAAACAACAATTGAACAACATGTTATTTTGTTCTCATACAGTGCCCATGTTTCGCCGTATAAGACCCTCTTTATAGGCCAGCTTCTAGATGTAAAGTCTTCAACAACACTCTTTAAGAATTTCAAAGTATAAAAACCCACGAAGTATAACAAACTCAAGAAACCTAATGGTCCGTTTGGATTGAGGAAAGCGAAGGGAAGAGTAAAATTTGTCCAAAATTAATTTATTTTCAGTCAATTCTACTCTACTTCCATTACTCTCCCTCCCTTCCCCCTTCTATCCAATTGACCCTAAGGATATATTTGGATTGGAAGGAAATTGAGAAGAAGAGAGAAAGTAAGCAAAATGTACCAAAATTACTTTATTAAGTTCAAATCGATTTTCTTTTATCTTTTGTTTGTTATTTATATTTTTGAGAAGAAGTAAATTTTTTTCTTTGGAATTATTGACTTGTTGCCAAGTAGTTATGTATTACTTANGTAACCAAAATTTACTTAATTAGAGTTCAAATAATTTTCTTTTATCTTTCGTTTGTTATTTATATTTTTGAGAATGAAGTAAATTTGTTCTCTTTGGAATTATTGACTTGTTGCCAAGTAGTTATGTATTAACTTTCTATACTTAAATTTCCAAACAATGGTTTCAGAGTCGAACATAATTCAAATTCGTTTTTGCATAAGAAGCCTAAGAAATCCTGCACCATTACAGATTTATCATTATATGAACTCCATTTACGTAAGGCTCCAAGCTCCAATATAAATAGTTGGACTTCAAGATTTAGGTTATATTAAAAATCAAAATTGAATGGAAGATTGATTAATCATAATGATACTAAATCCTTATGTGAACAAGATTTTTTTTTTAAGGGAACCTTAAAGCTTACATTTTTCATATTTGAGAACAACTGGCTAGGCTGCTACATTTTGGATTGAGATCCTCTCTCTTTTTTCTCACATCAATTTTCTTTTCACGTTTTCACTATTTAATCTTTATTTTATTTTTATACTTAAAAAAAAAAAAATTTATTCAATGATTTAGATTGAGATTTGCTTTTTTCAACTCTCAATCTCAACCATTGAGTGGTATAGACATCAATTGCAATACCCTTATCTTAATTAGGTGTTATTGCTGATCTGGCCAGTTATTATTTTTATCTAACTTTACCATCACTCCTCCACCAATCACAACTTGCCACATGGGCGAGTTGTGGCACAAGTTGTGTCCCAAGGTGTGGCACCAGCATTGCTCAAGAAAACAGGGCTTTACTATGATTGGATTCTGGCAATGCCATGCACAGGGAAATGTTTCTTCTATCAAATGAAAAAAAGAGGTGGGTAAAAAAAAAAAAACACTCAGAGCTTTATTATTAATTTTATGGGCTAGAAACGTGCAGAATAAAAGGGATAGTAACGCTAACAACATTCATATTGGTCGGTGTATAATAAAAAAATGTGTAAAATATACTTAAAATAATACATATCAATCTATGTATAATTGTCTAAATTTACAAGTTTATTATAATAACCATGTAAATTTACATTGATACTATTTATTTTGCATTTAGTTGTTTATTTTTTTTTTCTTTACTTTATCTCAAGAATGAAAGAAAAATGCAGATTCTAGATGTTATGTGTGAAAAAGAAAAACAATTAAAAACAAAAAAGAAAAAATGAAATGTAGTATAAAATAAATAATCTGATATGAGGTGTTTTGAAAAGTGAGTATGTAAAATAGAAAATGTAGATTCTTATACTAAAATAGATTGAAATTTTCACACGAATTAATGTGAATGCTCTAGCAACCAAGGAAAACCTTAAAAAAAAAAAAAAATCTCTCTTTTTTCTCACATCATTTTTCTTTTCACGTTTTCACTTTTTAATCTTTATTTTATTTTTATACTTAAAAAAAAAAAAAATTATTCAATGATTTAGATTGAGATTTGCTTTTTTTCAACTCTCAATTGATTGGTATAGACATCAATTGCAATACCCCTTATCTTAAATAGGTGTTGTTGCTGATCTGGTCAGTCAGTATTTTTATCTAACTTCTTGGTGTCTTTCTATTGTTTTGGACTGATATCTAAAGACGTCAGCATGATGATGTCAGCAAGCTGACGTTGTAGTCTGACCTAATAATTTTTCCAATGAATAAAGAAAACAGGGCTCTGCTATGATTGGAGGCTGTCAATGGCATGCACGTGGAAATGTTTCTTCAATCAAATGAAAAAAAGAGGCCTGAAAATAATAATAATAATAATAATAATAAGGATTCACATCCAGTGCAATTGCTAGGGTATTGCACGGTGTGCAATTCACCCATTTCCTTCACATTTTTTTTTTTACTTTTTTTACATTTTAACTTTAAGTTTTTTACTTTATTTTTAATATATTTTATTCAATGGTTGAGATTGAAAGTTACTTTTCCAACTTTCAATCCCAACCATTCATTTGGTATTGCATCAGGTGCAATACCCTAGGTATTGCACCTGATGTGAATCCTAATAATAATAATCTGGGCCAGAAACGTGCAGAATAAAAGGGATAATGCCGCTAACAGCATTTATATTAGTCTATGTATGATAAAAAAATTGTGTAAAATATACTTAGAATAATACATATGAATCTGTATATAATTGTTTAAATTTATAATAAGTTTATTATAATAATCATGTAAATTTACATTGATATTATTTATTTTGCATTTTGTTGTTTATTTTTTTTTCTTTACTTTATTTCAAGTATGAAAAAGGATTATGTTAACTATAGTAATAACACAAATAGTTGGAGTATTTTAACATGAGATAAAATCAGCTAACAGACTAATAGACACAATAATAATTTCTTAGACACAATTAATAAAAAATTAGAAACTTTAGAAACTATTGAAAGATCCACTACATGTACTAAAATAGAAAGAAAAAAATGATAGTTTTTTGGACCTCTATGAAAGAATGAAAGCTTTAGATTCACCTTTAGAAAAAGAAAAAGAATTTGAACCCCATCATAGATCACCTTCAACAAAAACCATGACAGATAATTGGTATAATAGTCAAGAACATAATTTGACAAGTACTGAAATATCAATGAATATGATAGATAGTAAAAAAGATGGCTTAATAGATAATTTAAAAGCAACTGACAAAGCTATATCTATAATATACAAAGACAAAGAAAAGGACGAACTAAAGAAAGAAACTAGTCTTATAGGAATTATGCATGAAGAAAATGAAAGACAAAAGACTAATAACATGAAAGATGACTTGATTTGGGAAAGAACAACACGTATAGAAGATAAAGAAATGTAAAAAAAAAAAAGGAATGGTAAAAGAAATGATAGAAAGAATGGAAAGACAAAATAGCAAGAAAGTTGATAAAGTTATAGACCAAGACAAAGCTAAAGAAATAGTCAACAAAGGAAGGAAAACTAATAATGATGAAGGAAAGGAAAATAGTGATAGCATAGTAAAAGCAAAAGTAGTCAACAAGGGATGGAAAATTGATAATAATGATAGTTTAAAAGAAAAAAAATGATGAAAGACTAAGATCAATTGAAAGATTCATAATATACACCCAAAATGATAGTTTGGCAAAATTAACTAAAAAGATAGAAATTTTAAATTTACCTCTAGATATAGACAAAAAAAGAGATATAGAAGTTTTAAATACTACCGAGGTATCAGATAATGAGAACACTGACAGACATGCTAGACATATTATTTGTCATCGATGTAAAAAAGATGGACATACTAAAAAGCAATGTGCTAGACATAATAAAATTGTTAAACAAATTAGTAAATTATAATTTGAAAAAGATACACTAAATGAATTAATAGAAATATTTGATGTTAGTCAAAAAGAGATAGATCAAGTTAGGAAAAAGAAAGAACTAAAATCAACCAACCCACTTAAAGTCAACAAAAGAAAAATGAAACAAAAAAACATAGTAATGAAACTCATAGATAAGTTACCTAATCATCTAAAAGACAAAGAAGACTATTTACTAAAGTTGAAAGATTCCATAGATATACCTATTACTTGTATTAAGTGTAGGAAAGAGGGACATCATTTTACGAAATGTGGAAAGAAAGAAAAATCAAAAGATAAGAAAGAAAAGACAAAATGAAACAAGATGGAGTAAATATAAAACCTGTAACTATACAAAAATTAATGACAAAAGCAAAAATACTAAAACAAGAAATTAAAGATATTAAAGAAGATAATTCCATAGACATAAATGAACAGAATATTACAGAAATAATAAACTTGAAAGAATCTCCTAAACCCATGATAAACCCCCCTTTATTAGAAAAAGATATTTTGGACAATGACAGCAATAAACAGAATTTCTTGAGTTTAATTGATAGAGTAATTTTTCAAAATTGGCATACAAAGGTCACTTTAGTAATCAATAGAAAGTTTTCTTTGACAGAAATAATTGCTCTAATAGACTTAGGTGCTGATATGAATTGTATACAAGAATGATTAATACCTTTAAAGTATTATGAAACATCATTTGAAAGATTAACTCAAGTCAATGGAGAAAAGCTGTTAATTAATTACAAATTATCCAATGTTCAAGATAGAATATCTTTTGAAACTGTTTTTGGCCTTTCTTCCAAAATCATTTTAAGAAATTCTTTTAAGAATCTACTTTACTCCCTTGTAATAACAGATGAAGAAATTAAAATTAATGTGCTAATTTTCGGACCCCTAATTCAGAAAGAAATTCGTTTTCTCAACAAAGTCACTATCTTGAAAAATATTAATAAAGGAAGAATCTATAGAGCTGAAAGGAGTTTGTCATCTTTAGAAACAAAAATATCACTTGTTCACCAATTGGCAGATAAGGACATAAAAAAGTTTAAACAAGATATAGATATAGAGATTTGTTCCTATTCACTCATTGATATTTTGCACAGACACTGACACATAATTCAAATACTTTTTGAAAAAGAAATTTGTGGAAAAGACGTTACAATCTCTTTTAATCAATATGCATGGATGGGCAATTTGATAGAGATACCATTCAAGGTTGTGATCAATAATATACTCATACTTTTTACAATAATCTCAAATACTCATATGACAAATGTTTTGATAAAAGAAGTTCTAACAGATTCTTTTCTACTAATTATTAAAGAAAATATTAATTGTGGTAATTTCTTGAATAAAGACAAATTTAATTTCTTAACAGAATCTTTGACAGATTTTCTCCAGACTATTATAATAGTTGATAAAAGACTTTATGGAGAAGCATTATTTCACATATTTTCGCAGAATGAGATATATAGTAACACATATAAAACAGATAGAATCATGGCAGATTTTGTAAAGTTTTTGAATTCCAGCCCCTCTAACATTGAAAGACTTCATCATGACTACTCCAAAGGCACAAAGGTATATAGAGAAAAGTTTGTTTTATTATGTACACTTTAAATTTTAAAAATGATTTTCTTATAAAATAATAACACAAATGTACTTAATTACTGTTCAAATGATTTTCTTTTATCTTTTGTTTGTTTTTTTATATTTTTGAGAAGTAAATTTTTTATGCTCTTTGGAATTATTTTGCATACCAATATACAATCATTTACGCAAAGCTCAAAGCTCCAATATAATACTTAGAACTTCAAGATTTAGGTCATATTAAAAACCAAAATTGAAGGAAAGATTGATGCTAGTCATACTATGAAACTAAATCATTATGTGAACAAGATTTTATTTTATTATTATTATTATTTTTTTTTTTTGCACTAGAGCTTTTTATTTGATAAATCAGTAAGAATTACAATAGAGCAGCTGTTGTGTTTTTTGGCATTATACAAAAGAAAAGTTCTTTGTCCCAAAGTTATTTGATAAATCAAGATTTTGTTCTTTTATTTCTCACTTGATTTTCCTAAAATTATCGGAAAACAATTGGCTAGGCCGATATGTTAACTAAGACATTCCTAGACTTTTCCAAGACGGATTGAGACCAAGGACAATATCCCTGATGTAATAGTATTGGATGTTTGAGATTGTGAGTTAAAAAAAATACTTTCAATCTCAACTATTTAATATAGTTTTTTTTTTTTAAGTTGAAAAAAAGTTAAAAAATAGAAGTGGTGAAAAATTAATGTGAAAAGAAGTGGGGTAATTGCACCTACACCAAATCCAAATCCTTCGAACTTCGAATATCTTAATATGCTTGAGCATTACCCAAAGAGAAAGTTTTTGCTGCATACTTATACGCAGCAATTGCTAAATACAAAAGTATATGACAACAAAAAGAATTGAACAAATGTCAAAAAGGTTCACCTGAACATGCGTAATATAGGAATATTTTTAGATGCCTGGATGCCAATGTTTTAGGTGTAGGTGTCCAGGCATCTAAAAATATTGTTCTTTTGCTTTACAATTTTTGAAAATTCTAACCTTATAATGTGGGTCTGTTCCCTTTTCAATTATTAGTGGCAAATGCCAAATGGTGATATGGGGACTAGAGGAGGACTAGATAAATCAATGGTACCAAATATAATTTAATTTAAAAAAATGGGTACCATATATATAGATAACTGGATAAAAGCCATTTTTAACTGTTTTTTTGCCATTTTGTTCCTCGCAAAATTGGATAGTGGAGGCAAAATTATTGATTTTAGTGACCTTACAGGTCCCTCTCTTGATAAACTTATCGACAAGATGGCTGGAGCCTGAAAAACGTGGAACCAATTAGAATGCCTATTAGGATGAAAAGGAGCCTATATTCTTTGCATATTACAACTCTGCTACATGTTCATAAAAAAAAATTACAACTCTGCTACATGGTTTTCAAAACTTTAGAAATTAATTGGAAACAAACAAAACTTTAGAAATCAAAAAATAAAACAAACAATGGATCGATATGTGAAATAGAGCTGGAAGGTTTTTTTTTTTTTTTTTGACCCCTCAAGCGATGTGTGTAAGCATTATTATTATTTTTTTGGAAATATTTTATTTAGTTTTTTTGTTAAAAGTAGTATAAATAAAAGATAAAAACTAAATAAAATTACTTAATTTTTTTAATTATTGCTGAAAATACTTAACAAAAAATTTAGATAAAAAAAGTAAAATAGGACTTGCAATAAGGAAAAAAAAAAAAAAAAAAAAAAAAAAAAAAACAGTGTAAGGCATGCGAACAATAGCTTTTTGACCAAAAACAGTACTAGGCCCTAGCATTTAAAAAAAAAAAAAAAAAAAAAACCAAAAACAGTATCTGGTCCCGTAAAGAATAAGGTAAAAATAAGGTTCTTTGATGTGGTTGACAATGACATGCATCTTGCAGGTGCAACTTTATCTTCACAGCACTTTGAGTAAGGCTCAAGTACTCCTACCCAATAACAAGTAATCTCTAAAATTATATGAAAATTGAACATAAATTACAATCAAATTTGCATCGAATTAAGCCAACAAGAAAACAACAATCGAACAACATGTTATTTTGTTCTCATATTTATTGAGATTGGAAAGTACATTGATTTACTCTCTTTACATGATTGAGATAGTGCCTTATGTTTCGACGTATAAGACCCTCTTTATAGGCCAACTTCTAGATGAAAAGTCTTCCAACAACACTCTTTAAGAATTTCGAAGTATAACAAACCCAAGAAACTTAATGGTCTATTTGGATTGAGGGAGAGGAAAGGGAAGTAGAGTAGAATTTGCCTAAAAAATTTATTTTCAGTCAATTCTACTCTACTTCCCATTGCTCTCTCTCTCTTCCCCCCTCAATCCAAACAGACCCTAAGGATATATTTGGATTGGAAGGAAATGTGAGGAGAGGAGAAAAGAAGGTCATGTAACCAAAATTTACTTAATTAGAGTCCAAATAATTTTCTTTTATCTTTCGTTTGTTATTTATATTTTTGAGAATGAAGTAAATTTGTTCTCTTTGGAATTATTGACTTGTTGCCAAGTAGTTATGTATTAACTTTCTATACTTAAATTTCCAAACAATGTTTCAGAGTCGAACATAATTCAAATTCGTTTTTGCATAAGAAGCCTAAGAAATCCTGCACCATTACAGATTTATCATTATATGAACTCCATTTACGTAAGGCTCCAAGCTCCAATATAAATAGTTGGATTTCAAGATTTAGGTTATATTAAAAATCAAAATTGAATGGAAGATTGATTAATCATAATGATACTAAATCATTATGTGAACAATATTTTTTTTTTTTTTTAAGGGAACCTTAAAGCTTACATTTTTCATATTTGAGAACAACTGGCTAGGCTGCTACATTTTGGATTGAGATCCTCTCTCTTTTTTCTCACATCAATTTTCTTTTCACGTTTTCACTATTTAATCTTTATTTTATTTTTATACTTTAAAAAAAAAATTATTCAATGATTTAGATTGAGATTTGCTTTTTTCAACTCTCAATCTCAACCATTGAGTGGTATAGACATCAATTGCAATACCCCTTATCTTAATTAGGTGTTATTGCTGATCTGGCCAGTAATTATTTTTATCTAACTTCACCATCACTCCTCCACCAATCACAACTCGCCACATGGGCGAGTTGTGGCACAAGTTGTGTCACAAGGTGTGGCACCAGCATTGCTCAAGAAAACAGGGCTTTACTATGGTTGGATTCTGTCAATGGCATGCACAAGGAAATGTTTCTTCTATCAAATGAAAAAAAGAGGTGTGTAAAAAAAAAAAAAAAACACTCAGAGCTTTATTATTAATTTTATGGGCTAGAAACGTGCAGAATAAAAGGGATAGTGACGCTAACAACATTCATATTGGTCTGTGTATAATAAAAAAATGTGTAAAATATACTTAAAATACATATCAATCTCTATGTATAATTGTCTAAATTTACAAGTTTATTATAATAATCATGTAAATTTACATTGATACTATTTATTTTGCATTTAGTTGTTTATTTATTTTCTTTACTTTATCTCGAGAATGAAAGAAAAGAGCAGATTTTAGTTGTTATGTGTGAAAAAGAAAAAAAATTAAAAACAAAAAAGAAAAGAAAAATTGAATTTTAATGAAATGTAGTATAAAATAAATAATCTGATATGAGGTGTTTTGAAAAGTGAGTATGTAAAATAGAAAAGGTAGATTCTTATACTAAAATAGATTGAAATTTTCACACGAATTAATGCGAATGCTCTAACAACCAAGGAAAACCTTAAAAAAAAAAATTACATATATGCCCTACTCGAGTTGGAATTTTGTCCAGTGCATCAGTTACACCGACACATTAAGATAAGGACACATGTCCAAAATCTGTATCCCAACATTTTCACTGTATTGCCCTTTATCTATATTACTATTTAATTCTTATTTAATATTATCATTTAATATGTGTAGCTAGAGAATAATATGATGCTAAAAAGTAAAACACAAGCTTGGAAGAAGTAATGAAACTATGGACCATTAATATGTCTTTCGCAATTAAAAACATAATAAAGATATCATTTTATTTATTTTTATTTCTTCCTGATACCAATAATCTAAGTGGATAGTACTTAGATGTTGTTCTTTAAATTTCCTTCTTAAAATTTAGTCATGTGACTTTTTTCTCATAGAATGAAAGTGTATTTTTAGTTAAGTACTACTAGGGCTGGCCCAAGGCCTAGCCTAAGACCCTACCACCAAAAAAAAAAAAAAAAAAAAATCCTTTAGAGAAAAAGGCTCCTCCTGCATTGTCAAAGGCCAAAAATTATACACACACACACCACACACACACTAGTGCTTGTGCACTTAAAAAAAAAAAAAAAAAATAGTGATGCAAAGAATACCACAAATTTTACTATAACCTTACAAATTAGCATGTTACGGATCACAAAAAAAATAATTTAAACATAGTCATTGTCACATCATATTGTGAACATTTTTTAATGCTTTTATTGCATTTCTTCTTTTCATTTCTATCAAGACTCCCAAAATGTCATTCAAAAAAAAAAAAAGAAAATCCCAAAATTTGAGGCCAATAGAAACCTAACTCAATTGAAAGCTTAAAATATTTCAAGAAAATGTTGCAAATGTGTTAAATCATCAATTATATATTAATCTCCCATATTAGGTTGAGACTCTAATTTTTGTGAACTTATATCTTATAAAGCCACACACCAAATAACATCTATCTCTCTCTCTTAAAAACAAGATATAAAATTAAAAATTAGATTACAACTTTACCTAACTATGCATCGTCATATATCCAAAATAAAGTATCTTTTTTAATCATAATATCTTTTTATTAAAATTTATGGTTCAACTATGATATTCAATTCTCTATATGAAATTAACATTAGTTTAATTGGTATAATTCATCAATATGTATTGAATTAACCTTGATTTAATTAGTATTAAACATTTTTGTTTAGTTAATAATTACATATAATAGGTCCCACATAAATTTTTCTCCTTAAGTCCCAAATTATATTGGGTTGCCCCTGAGTACTGTCATATGACTGAATTTTTCCTAAGTTTATTTATTTATTTTGAGAAAAAATTGCTAATCCAAATTCCAAATGCACTATTCATATTGGCATATACCTTATGCGTTTGGAAATTGTTGAAAATATTTTTTGTTCTTTACTTTTTGTCTCAACTTTTTTTGCCAATAATTTTTATTTTTATTTTTAAATAAACTATTTTTTTCTAACATGTTTAACATACCGTGTCGTGCTTACTTCTTTAGGCAATATAAAATTAACTCAGTAAGTGAACTCAGCAGGCACACCTTTTTTGGAGCTCAGTAATACATTTGCAATCTCGCCCACCATTCAACAGGACGTACCCAGTGGAAATTATATAAGCTTAATCAAATTTTACAATCCCAAGACAGGTTTTTGATAATCACAATCCCAAGAAATTTAATTGAACTTATGGTGATTTGTTTTATATTTAAATGTTCTAAGCATTTTATGTCATGTGGAGTTAATCCACTAATCAGTCTTATCTCATTTTCATTTTTTTGCCCAAAAAAAAAAAAGAGGGTCTTATCTCATTTTCAAGTTTCAACACTGTGTTGGTGGGAATACGAATTAAGCAGGATACTGCCTTGAGCCCCTTAAGTAATGGGAAGTGTTTGTTGCACACGTGTGTACTAATTGTCGATAGCCAAGAACGCCACTTGATGCTTCTTTCCTATCTTTTACATGTCTGTTTGGAAAAATTTGCTCAATAGCATAATTTTTGGAAAATTTTGCAAAATAACACATGGTCAAATTTATTTAGTTATTTGGCATGTCTTTTGGAACTCAAGTTTGTCAAACTTAAGTTCTAATGAAACTTGAGTTTGTCAAACTCAAGTTTAAAGTATTATGTTTGATCAAATTGCCATAATGCTTGGAATTTGAGTTTGATAAATCCGAGTTTCATTGGTGTTGGATTACATGTGTGAGTGAAATCTCATATAAAATAAAGATAAGAAGAATAAGTGGTTAATATAATATAATTAAGCAAATACTCATTGAGCTTAGACCTTTTGGGTTAAAATGTGGCTTTTATATGTTATATTAATTACTCAAGAAAGCCTCCAAAGGTGTTTAAGCCTAAGCAACCTACACACAAAGATCCTAGTGAAAACAAATAAAAGCCCAACAAAGGAATATTGCTAATGGTGCTAAATAATGGATGCGCGGGGTTTCTATGGATGTGTGCATGGGGTTGACATGTGGTTCCCATTCCCATGGATAGCGTACGAGAGACCCATGGATGATGTGTTGATGAAGTGAAAAGCCCATTATGCAAAGGGGAGTGAGTAGAACTTGTTCATGGCCCACAATGAGGTCTTGAAGCCTATAGAGAGGTAGAGACTCACACGTGAGGGAGAGTGAGGGAGAGATTGTTGGGTTATACGCGTGAGTGAAGTTTCACATTGAATAAAGATGAGAAGAATGAGTGGTTAAATAACATAATTGAGCACATACCCATTAGGTTTAGGTCTTTTGGATTAAAGTTGTCTCCATATGTTATATTAATTACTCAAGTTCCAAAAAACATGTTAACATAACTAAATAAGTTTGACCCAATGCCTTTTTCTAATTTTTTTCCTAAAATTATACTATTTGGCAAAAAAGGCTTGTCTGTCTTCCCTCTTCATTTATATTGAGTCTACTGACAAATCCTTTGACCTCTCTCTCTCTCTCTCTGAAAGCCTTTAACTTTCAGTTGTATTAGCTCGTACAAAAATTGTATTAGCTTGTACATGCAAAAATTAATGCCTAATTTAGTATAACAACCTATTTTTTCTTATTTTACATATTTACTTTTCAAAATACCTTACATTATATTATATATTTACACTATATTTCATTGCAACATCAATTTTCTTATTTTTTAAAATGATTTCTCTTTCTTCACATGCAACAACAATCATTCACTCTTTTCTTTCATTCTTAGAATATGTAAAGAAAAAATTAAAATCTAAATACAAAATGAGTAGTATCAATGTAAATTTATATAGTTACAATAGCAACAATATATGTATTTTTCCTCAACTTTGCGTGGCCAAAAGTGGGTGAATTAGTTGGCTTAAATATGGTCATTTTTATATTATATAAGCGTTGATGCAAGTGCTGTTAGTCCCATATGCACTATCCTTAAGTCATCTTCTTATGTCACTCTCTTACCTCATCAACCACTAAACAGTCCAAACTCATTTTCTTAAGCCAATCCTTAACTTTACTAGTCATTGTATAATCTATTTTCTATTCAACTAATCTCATTTACAACACTGTTTCCATACAATGTCTTGCTCTCACTGTTCAAATTTGTTTTCAAAAGCCCCACAAATGTGTTTCTTTTGGTTATAAATTGTTGGCCTTTACATGTCTCAGACTTCAATTATGGTTTACTCCCAAATGGGCTTGCTGATGTAGAATAGACAGCACAAGCCTTCCTTGAGCAGCAGGGGCACAGGAAGTCACAACGCAAGATCAAAGGGGGGTACCAGTAGGGGCCATCGGGGTAACAGTGTCGGAATTGCATGAAATTTGGCAGGTTGAAGGGAAACGACGTTCTGATCCAGATTCATGTCAAATGCCATGAACGTCGCCAAAATTTAGGCGAATTCCTTCATTAAGGCCCCGATAACAGTGTTTTTGCTATTTATAGTAATATTTGTTTTTCCTTAATAACTTTTAGTTTAAAAGTCAGAATAAGGTCCCGTCTGTTTTGGGACGACCCTTAAGGTCAGTAGTTTATGATTCTGCATTTAACTCAATTTTGCCATTTTTGGTAAAATTCGGTAATTTTGTCACCTAATTGCTTAATTAGCGCGAATTAGGGTTTTAAACGTTTTTTTTTTTTTTTCTTAGTACTTATATGTTTTGTAGCCGTCAGAGGCAAATTAGACTATTATCTATAAACACAGACTTTTGTCAATTTTTCTTCTGGTGGATTCCAGTTTTATCTCCTTGTGGATTCAGGGAAACCCCTTGTGGATTCGAGGTTTACTACCAGAAACTAACAGTTTAGTTTCTGTTCCATCGAGAGAGCATCGTGTGTGCTTCTCTTCAGGCTTCCGCGACATCACTTGCTCAAGCTTCCATTGGTGGTTTTACTTTGCTCAGTTTTTTCTCTTTTGAGTTTCATAGCACTCTGTGATACCTCAGAGCTCACTGTGAAATTCTTGGAGACTCCCCATGCATTCTCAAATCTCAGCTCAACCAAATTCGTCTTTGAAGTTCTTGTGGGTGGGAGTGGCGCTTGCAACAATTGTAATATCACTTGCAAGGTACGTTAAACTCTAGTAATAGTTTGAGCTAGTTTTACTTGGCATTTGTTTTGGGTACTCTGCTTTCTCTCTTTCTCCCTCATGAGTTTATATGTTTCATGGATCTTAAGTTAATGTAAGGGAGTTGGTTGATCTAAAAAAGTAATTAGCACGTCTTTCCATTCTATAAGGATGTAATGAGCTTGAATTTTCTTTTAGAGTTTAGACTAATCAAGAAAACCATTTGGAATTCAGTTTATTCATTCAGTTTATTCATATGTACATATTTTTTGTATTTTTCTTTTGTTGATAAGATTATTATAATGAATGATTACTCATATTCATCCTGGTGCCAAGCAAAATTATTGGAATTTTTTTTTGCTTTGTGTGTGTTTTGCATTCCAACTCAATGGTAAGTGGGAAGTGAAGAAGCTGCATCATGTTTTGATTTATTGGGAAAACTTTGGCTTGTTCCACAAAATAATATGTTAATAAACTTGTTGGTGCAGTTGGTTGATGGCTTTGGCCGCATTAATACTCCTCAGTGTGAACATGGGACGGTTTTGTGTAAAGGCTTGCATGATGGAAATCATAAATTTGAGGTTTGCCCCAACGGGACTCAAGGAGTTGGCTGCAGTAGCTATAACTGGACTGTTGGTTAAGAACCTTCCTTTTATTCTTTTTCAAATTGCTATTATATTTTCTTCAATTAACACTCAACTTCAAATAAGACCTTCTTGATTGAAAGTCTTCAACAGTTATGTCTGTGAAGAAATGTTTCCCCTCCCATGCGCTATTCTTGTGTTCTTCTTTAGTACCCAATTTCTAATTTAACAAAACCCATCCACTCAATTTTAAATTTTGTATGAACTGCATGTATTTTACCTTTCTTTTTTTATTCTGAAGACTTAAACACGCCCCCACATTGAAGGTTAGTTTGACACTTTATGATGTAACAATCCAGTTTAGCGTTTCTTGCATTCATGTTGACTTATATTTTGTCTGTACAATTAGCTGATTCATATTATACCTTAACTTTGCAGATACAGTCCCGCCAACGGCAAATATCACCGCCTCAAGTGATTTCACAAATGCTCTAAATGTTTCTATAAATATATCTTTCAGTGAGCCCTGTACTGGTGGACGAGGTTTTGTATGTTCGTCTGTGGATGCTTGCAATGTGAGTAGGTGGCTAACAAACACATATAAAAAGCCTCTAAATTGATTTTATGTTCTCTCTTTGGTTATTGCATTATTATAGTGTTTTAGAATTGTGGTTTTTTGGTTAATTTGTTCTCAACCTTTCTATTATTTAAGAATGGCTTTAGTTGAATAACTGAAAAATGTCTTGAAATTCCTCATATGGAACTGTCCACCATGTTAATTAAGTAGATGTGTAAACTAAATTCCATAATCTAGGTTCTCTGACTAGTTATGCTGTCTAGACTGAATAATAAACCGAATTCTAACATTTTCATCTCTTTTGGAAAACTCTTTCCAGCTTTTGGTCTATGGTGTTAGCCAAGTTATACCAACCTCGCTCAAAATGCTACAGCCAAACCTCCAATATTCTGTCCTTGTGGGTTTACCATCCACTGCTCAGTCTGGGCGAGTGATTTTGGTAATGGATAAGAATTTTTGCACTGACAGAGCAGGGAACAAATTTGAAAGAAACAAGAATTCGAGTTTCACTCTGCATTTCGGTGAGTCTAGTTTTTATTGCCATAGGATTTTTTTTCCCCAATAGGCAATATGTATCATTATTTTCAGGAAGAGTCATGCGTGAAATGTCCTTTCATTGCAATTCTTGTTTTTATCTAACTAATGCCTTGAGCTTTACTTATTGGCAATTTGTATCATATTTAAATTGAATAACCTGGACTGTTTATGCAACTGTCCTTGTCTGATCTGATTGATTGATTGATTATTGTTTTTATTGACGTGTTCTTTACATGCTCTGTTCATTAATTCTACAGATAGACGAAGTATCAAGTTAACTACACACGTTCCTAGAAGGCAACTTCAATTGAATGGTGAAACTATATTGGTGCGAGCAACCAATAACTATAAGAAACCGAAGGTCTGTTTAACCTTTCCAGAGCCTGTTCTCAACACATCTGAAGAAATTAAAAATTCTCTCAAAGCGGAAATTTTATATTCTCTCCAAATGAGTGAGGGCTCACTACTTCCTTTGGTTGACACTAAAAAATATGAAGGGCCTAGCAGATTTGAATTTAAGGTCAGATGGTTCTCACAATCTAATTTTACTTTTTCAGCCATGAGAGTAGAAGTTGGTTCATAGGTTAGGAGCCTGTTTAGTTGTCCTATGAATTTGGAATGACTCATTTATATTTTGTCCTATGTAATGCACAACATCATCTTGAATTGGTTCACTTAGAAACATTGGAGCCATTAATTGTACTGAGAAAATAAATCATCTTCAAAAATTTTCATGGTTGGACATCTTGAACTTCCCCCTAATATAAAATGCAAAAGTGTGTTGATTATCACACAGTCATTATTGTACATCATCCGTACATACTACCAGTTTCACGTTTTAAATGTGGACATCCTTAACAAATATGCGATCGAATGTGAAATTGTGGATGTAGTGTGTATAGAGTGTACATTAATGTGTGCGTGAGAACATTTGTTGCTATTTAT
The DNA here is from genome assembly GCF_002906115.3 of Quercus suber. NCBI lineage: Eukaryota > Viridiplantae > Streptophyta > Magnoliopsida > Fagales > Fagaceae > Quercus > Quercus suber. Next base: position 292,810 of record NW_027070106.1, read on the forward strand.
ATCTCTAGGACCTATATTTCTCATATACCTTTTATTTCTTACTCATTTTCACTCTCTCCTTTCAGGTTGCTACATATAAATTTGACACGACTGTGGTCAATGTAAGCATTGATACAAACTCTATAATAAGCAGACATGGGACTTCAATTTCCCCAGTTGAACCATTTGCTCTCATATATGGTACGATTGACAATAATTTACAAGCGTTACAAAGAGAAAATAAATAATCTGTTTGTGGAATCAAAATTCTGTTTCAATATTCTGTTACTCAACTCTTTGAATATAGAAACTCTTCAGGTAGAATTTTTTTTTTCTACGGTTATATATATATATATGCAATTAGGTGTATAAAAAAAAGATTATATGCAATTCGGAAAGCTTTAAATTTAAATGTCTATTTGTTGGGTGTTTCCTCCTTAAAGATGTAAATGTGACCTTCAGATTCTCTGAGGCCTGCTGTAACGTTGAGTGCACCACCTTCCGAATCTTCGAGGCCTGCTGTAATGTTGCGTACACCATCCCGTAATTGGACAAGAGAACGCAACATCCCTGTGTTGATAAAATTCGTGAAGCCGGTATTTGGCTTTAACTGTTCTCATACATCCATTACAGGAGGGAAATTACAAAGGCAAGTAATTTCTGGTTATCTTTATTAGAATTCAAGCACATACACTCTCAACAATGGCGGAACTCATGGAAACCAGAAAAATGAGAGAGAGAAAATTTGTATGTGAATGATTCTGTATGTTAAATATTGTGAACTCTGTTTCTTATATACAAAAAGAATAAGCCGGTAAAGCAGTTAACTATTTCTAACTAATTATCAATCTGCCAATATAGAACTAACACGTGTCTATCACTATCTAACTAATTACATCAAGAGAAACTACATGTAGCTCTATAACTATCTATACAAAACGACTTGTAGCTGTACTCTTCTTGTAACTGTGCTCTGGTCTGTAGTCTGAAGTCAAACATCATGCTCTAATACTCCCCCTCAAGATGAACTATATATATTAATGAAGTTCATCTTGGAAAGAAGATATAAGAATTGTCTATGTGCTAGAGGCTTTGTAAATAGGTCTGCCAACTGATGCCGTGTAGGGACATGAAAAGTCTTAAGCACTCCATCTTGAATTTTTTCTCTAACAAAATGACAATCAACTTCAATATGCTTGGTTCTCTCGTGGTATACTGGATTGGCAGCAATATAAAGGG
>NW_027070106.1:296089-396678 GCF_002906115.3 Quercus suber
AGCAAGTCATGATCAATACCAGCTAAAGAGCTGAATTCTCCTTGTTTTACAGTAAGAAGATAGGCATTTAAGGCAATGGAAGAATTAAAATGTACAAGCAAAATCTTTAGCTTACACATAAAACCCTTTCTTAACGTATACACTCCTTTCAAAAGCATTTATATATACCATATGATTTTAACTGAGTTGGGTTCTCCGATTGATTGTTCTTTACCATTGACAAAGACGCCAAATTAGATTCTTTTTAGTCTAGGCGCGATTCAAACACGTCAAAAGACTCTACCAGTTGAGCTAACCCAAACCCGCTACTCATTGAGTATTCATAAACCAAACCGTAAAAACACAACATTTACATTGGAACTAAAAATCATGACCGCCCTTAAAACACAATAAATCAAAGTCAATTATAACCCATATTTCCAAACCCACAAAAATTCACAAAAAGCATAATAAGTAACATTAATAAAAAAAACAACTAAAAATTACATTACAATTCATCATCATCATGCTTTTATAAAAGTAAAAACTTGTTTATGATTTTGTTATGTAATACGAAATGCTAATAATGGGATGCTAATTTATAGGAAATGGACCGTCTTTATTGTATTGCGTTGTGTTGACTACCTGCTACGACTTTGAGTTTGTTTGTTTGAGCTTAGTCGGTTATTTGATGCTTTAAATTTCTACCGCACAAATGATGGGATGGGACCCTTCATTTATGGCCCATTATTTTAGGTCCATTTCGATTCATATCAATTTTCTAACTTGTGCAAAGTGAATTTGTGGGCCCTTTGGTGCATTTGGATTTACATATCAATTTTCTAACTTCTGAAAAGTGCAATGTAATTTGATTGCTTTTTCATTACTTGTGTCAAAAATTCAAAAATTCAACACTCTTTAAAATGGAATATGTCCCACTGTGACTTAAGTCTCTGGGTCTTATCACTGCTTGGAACAATGAAACTATAGAACATATAGTATGCATAAATTAAATAATAATATAATAATAAAGGTAAATTTCTTTAGTAACCATATGAAAACTAAATATCGAAAGTGTTTTGAATGATATAGGAAACTAATCACTTAGATTTTTTGGAATCAAAATGGTAACTATAATATTATTACAATTTTTTTTATAGGTATTGCTGCTACTACTACAATCTATAAATCAAATTCTTCAATGAGTGTGGGACATGCAGGACACTCTATTAACCGTGAAGTCTAGTTAAATACACCATTGTGCAAATGTCAGTATGAAAACTTCAACCTTCAACCGCTATTTTCACAAATTACATTACAATTATAAAACAAACAAATACAAATAAATTTGTCATAAAATTAGCCAAAACTCATAAATCCTAATAGTTTTATCCAAATGATTTTTCAAGGGTTTAACATATCCAAACTGGTCTGGTGTTATTGAAGGAAACAAATGTCATTTAAAATAAGACACAAACTCCATATAGCAATTACATAAATACATTTAATACGAAAAAAAATTAAAGAGGATCATTGTTTTTGAATAAAGCCGATACTATTTTGTGGCAATAGAGGACGCAACAGTCAAATTTGCTCAATTGGTTCCTTAATTTAAGCAAGTCCACAGAGCCAAACTACTTTGTGAGAGGCCCAATCAAAAATGCAGAAGTTGGAAACTTGGAATATGAACAAAAAGAGCCAAAAAAAATTTACAGACAAGGAACAATCTATGCATGCATTACCAATAACCCCAGAAAAAAGAGAGTCCTTACTTTTTTGTGAGGTAATCGGAGCGATAGAGCGAGGCGGAGACGGAACGACGGGAGCGAGAGGCAGCGACGGCGACGGAGACGGAGACGGAGCGAGAGGGACTGAGCAACACCGACAACGACGGAGCGAGATGACTGAGCGAGAGACTGAGAGTGAGAGAGTGTGAGAGCGACTGAGAGTGAGAGTGAGAGAGTGTGAGAGCGACTGAGAGTGAGAGCGAGAGAGTGTGAGAGCGACTGAGAGAGTGTTTTGAAACTTAGTTTTTTCTTTTTGAACGGGAGAGGTGACTGAGAGTGAGAGTGATACTGAGAGAGTGAGGAGTATCAGTCAGTGAGAGGCGTGTTTTGAAAACTTGTTTTGTTTTTGAAGTTTTTCTTGTGGGCGCGATGACGGACGTGTGTTCTGGGCAAGTTTATTGCTTTAGAAAACGACTCCACTGGAGTCGTTTTCTGTCCATAAAAAACGACTCCAATGGAGTCGTTTTCTATGCTATGAAAAACGACTCCACTGGAGTCGTTTTTACAAGCATAGAAAACGACTCCAGTAAAGTCGTTTTCTGTGCTTGCAAAAACAACTTTGGTGGAGTCGTTTTCTAGGCTTGTAAAACGACTCCACTGGGGTCGTTTTCTAATCTACACTCGCCACTCATCTACTGTTTAAAACAGGAAAATTGAGTCCAATCCAGTCGATTTTGTAACCCAAAAAACGACCACACTAAAGTCGAATTGTTAGAAAAGAAATATGTTTAAAACGTTGCTTAACTAATAATATTGTTTGAAATTTATAGTTATTTTATAAAAAAATCCCCTAAGGTTTGGTTTAGCTGTAATCTTATGTTATTTAAATCAGTTTAACTCTTTTTTTGACATGTGACATCAATAATGCATGGCCAGACTTCACCCTCTCTGCTCTCTTTTTTCTTATAAAATAAGAACTCTGATAGACCAGAATCAATTATCCTGATTGTCATGGATCTATTTTTCCTTTTTTAAATTGTTAGATACTTCAATGTGATTGGGTCAGATCCGGAGGGCAGATTAGGTGAGGCTCCAAGACCTGAACTACGTGAATATGGACGAATCTCTGGTGCTTGTGGAGATGCAGCTAGTGGTACTATGCCTGGACTGAAGGTAAGCTTAGTTATTACATGACAAGCTGAGTTCAGGATGGTGGAGCCTGAAATAGCATTTGCAAAACTTAAGGTATGTGAAACCTATGTCTTGTATACTCATTGATATCTATGGTGTTTGAGAAGGCTGATCTATAGAGTTTTGAAGTTCTATTGAATGCTTCAAATGAGGTTGAAATGTGTGTTTGTACCCCATAGAAAATCCTGGTGTGGGCAGCTCCGTTATGTTTTGTGGTTGAGAGAGAGAGAGAGAGAGAGAGAGAGAGATTGGAATAACTGTAGTTTTGAATCAGCCAAAAGAATTTAAAAATTGCATTAGTTTTGCGTGATAAGTTTCGTATCATTACGAGTTTTGTTCAATTGATCGATAACAGTAAATGTGTTTTTTGACTGTGTGTAAATGGTGATTTATGGGGGTGTGTGTCCTGCATTTACGAGTTGATGTGATTTGATTTTGCCTTGATATTGTAGTTTATAAATCAACTAACAGCCCTTATTTGTTGTTAAAGGCGTACTTTGCAAAACTCTGTCGACGGTGAACAGTCTTCAGTTCAGTGTGCTTTGGTTTTACTGATTAAAAAAGAAGAAGTTTGTAGATCTAGTTAATTCTGTCATAATGTATATTCGGATAATATAGCTTTGCAGCTGAATATTTAGAAAGTTGATTTTTTCATTAGTGGGTGGTCAAATGTAAGATCCGAAAATAAAACTCTGCAGCTTAATATTTAGAAAGGTGATTTTCATTAGTGGGGGTTTTACCTTTTTACAGCTGAAGTTGTAGCAGGATCGGCAGCATGGCTTGGAAGAGGTCTTTCTTGTGTGTGCGCACAGAGAAGAGAAAACGATGCTCATCCTCGTTTGATTTAACCCCTGCCCAGGTAAAAATCTTGAGATTTGATTAATTGGCTTTTGTTAGGCACAACGGCATCAGTTCCTTTCTTATGCTCTTTGGGTACCCTGTCAGTTCTAAGTCTCTAGCTTTTACAAAGAAGGAAATTTGGTGGGTGGATATCCACATTCTCTAATGATTTTTATAACTTCCATGTTCTCACAAATCGCATTTGATGGATGCATAATGAAGTACTGATTTGTATTAAACGTTGTAGTCTTAGTCCCAAATGCATTGTGAGAGGGCATGTAACCCCTCACAATGGTTCGTGTTTCAGTGTTTCTGTGTACTGTTCATTTGTTTTTTGGTTTCACAATTTGCTTTCAATTTACTGAAATTTGGAGAGTGGAGTGGAGGATTTCCCTGTAAGCTTAACCATTTTAGATCAGTTCTCATCTGAGAGACTTATGTTTGAAGATATTATGTACTCTATAGTTTTTATACACACTTTTGCCAAATTTGAGATTTGCAACCCCCTCCCAAATTCCCACCCCCCCCCCTCCTCAAAAAAAAGCTGGAAACCATTCCTTTACCTAAGAAAGAAACCTATGGTTTTCTTCGTATAAACATTTCCTATTGTGCCTTTGATAAGTTGAAGTCTGTTTTCCACCTCATCAAATATATTTAGTTATTGTTAAATTGGGAGTTCATTTCTTCATTATGCTACTGATACTTTAGTCAAAACAAACCCCTAATGTGCTATATATATTAATTTTGTAATACTAGAATAAGTCATAATTAACAAATACTATGATGTATATATATTTTACTAATTTTTTAAGAGCTGTTATCATTTTTTAAACTCTAATGTCTAGCTTGATCTTTCATATAATAAAATTAATCTATTATCATGCATCTCTGCAGTGAAATTCTTAAAAATTTTACTTTCAATATAAATGACCAAATTGCCTACCAAAGTAAATAAAAAAATTACGGTGGAACCAATGAAGTTTTCAAAACTATAAATGAACAAAAACACTAACTGATATAAGAGCAAAATTTTCAATGTAAAATGAAATCATGGAAATTTCATTATTTCTCTCAAATTCTTTTTTTAAGAGGACCATTGGGATTTTTTTTTTTTTTTTTTTTTTTTAAAGGCGGGGGTGGGGGTGGGGGGTGTTGGCCCCTAAGGTTGTAGGTAGTTCTGCCCCGGCTTAGTTTTCCTAGAGCTTGGTTTTGTGGTTCTTTAGGCCATGTAATGACTTTACTTGACTTATCAAAGAGAAGGCTTTACTTGTAGACTGAATATGGCCTGTAGATTTCCCTGAATGTAATGTGGTTATTGGCTTTTGTTTGCTGGAAGCTCCTACAGAGTGTGCTTTGTCAGCAACTTTGTTGTTGAAGGGCCAGGGCCCATTTGTTTTGAAATGAATGAATGAAGTTTTATATACTATTTTAATGCACAGAAACTTCATATTTTAAGTTGAAATGCATTTGCATGCTGATGTGACTAGGTCCTAATGGATATATTTTCAGGACCTAAAGATGTCTAGATGTTAACATTGCATTTAATTCCTAAAACTTTTTGATGACTTTTTGACTGACAGGGCAGGCTGGGGTTGAAGCTAAGAATTTCCCTCTCTTAGGTTTTGCTTATTTGCACTTATTGAGCTCTTTAGAAGGGGAAAAATATATATATATATATATATATCAGGAATTAAATTTCTTAGCTGAGGAAGAGAACATTGAATGGCCATTTGTACTGGTAATGACATATATGTTTCAGCTGCTGCTCATCAACTATCTTCCAAAGTGGGCTTATGAAAATTTATATAGGCCTTTATGTAATTGTGCTTGTAGTTGGAATGATTGTTCTATAACTTGTTACTGTTTTAGTTTAACATGTGATGCTCCCTTTTTTTTTTTTTTTTTTGAAATCTTGTATGCTATATTTTTTACAGATTCAGATTCAGGCAGTTCTTCTAGGAGTGAACCTGATGCTGTTAAAGCTTCAGCTCCTGTTAGTGCTATTAAGGTATGTCATAATATCTCGGAAAAATTCATATGAGCATTCTGCTGATTGAAATTTTATCTCTCTCTCTCACATTGAGAATTTTTCTCATTTCTTCTGTGGCAGGAAAACTTGGGTTCTGGATCAAATCTATATCAGAAATAAAGTGATCCTGATGACGCAGAAATTGAAAACAGTGAGTCTTTAAGTTATATAGTAACATGGGATGTGCTTCAATTATGACATGGTGGCATTCGTCTTCTTTTTAGAATAGTGAATCTGCTGAAGCTTGATGGCCTATTTCTTGTACAGATTCAATAGATGGGATGGGGCTAGTTGAACAGGACTCCCAGTCCAAGCCAATTTCTGCTGAGGCAGATGGCCATCAAGATGGTAAGCATGAAATCATGCGGAAAACTATCTGCTGTTAGTTTTGGGGCATCATCTCACCCTTCATGCTGTAACATTATAGGGGAGAGTGCTCCATCTAAGAGGCAGGTCTCTCCCGACGACAAGGCTTATCGTGCAGCTCTGTTGAAGCGTCAATTTGTGGACACCATATTTAAAGCACAAGAAAAGGCACTTGAAAAGGTTGGTTGCTCCTATAGGATTGTTATCCTATATTAAGCTAGAAGCTAGATGTATGTTACAAACTGTCTTCCGTACTTTATTTTACTTGTTATTTACCGTGTGATACTGGGTCCAGGGTGAAAAGGTGGATCCCGAAAAACTCCGATTAGAGAGAGAGGAACTTGAAAGGCGGCAGAAAGAAGGTCAGCATCTGCTTATCTTGAAGCCTCACTTCTGTGTGATCAATGTGCATTTTTGTATGCCTTGAGCCTATCCTAATCAGTTACTAAGCCATACTAGATATTGATTTTTGCTTTGTGTTTTGTCATTAGAAAAAGCACGGTTGCAAGCAGAGGCCAAGGCTACTGAAGAGTTTCGAAGGAAGGTCAAAGCAGAAGCTGCAGCTGAGGCCAAAAGGAAGAGGTTGCTGGACAGAGAAGCTGCACGTCAGGCATTGTTAAAGGTAGGATGTACAGCCCATGTGGTAGAAGTGAACTACAACCTTTTCTTGAATGCTTTTAGAAATTTTCTGGCTTTTTGCAGATGGAGAAGACTATTGAAATCAATGAGAACAGTCATTTTTTGGAAGATCTAGAAATGCTTAGGGCTTCACATAATGAAGATGCTCCAAGTTTTAGAGAAGAGACAATCTTAGACGTGTCTCAAGATGCGTATAACTTCAAACTGCAGGGGAACCCTCTGGAACAACTTGGACTATACATGAAGGTGGATGATGAGGATGATGAAGAAGAAGTTGAACCGCCCAAGAGTGCTCCAGAACCAACAGATGATGTTGAGGAAGGAGAAATTGATTAATTAACTAATTTCTTCAAATAGTGGTACCAATTAGCAAGAATTGAAAATGGTGATCTTGTGGAACATTGGCCATGCACCTTGGATCTCCATTTACATTTTTTTGGCTTAAGGGCCAATTTGATTGTGTGCTTCAAGATGAAACGGACGAAGCATGGTCAACAACCATGGGTTTGGAATGGGGTTTGGGTTTGGGTTCTTTAAGATAAATTTTTGGTTTTGGATTGGGATGGGGTGTGAATTATTGGCATATGATTCCTTTGTCACCCATGGTGGGATGTGCTGTGGGTTTTTGATGGAAGAGATGTATCAATCAGGATATTCAATTTTTGTTTGTAAAAGTGAAATTCATATATGTAGTTAGTGGTGTTAAATTTTAGTGAAGGTAGAGCCGTAGAGGTCCAGTTCCAATTGTAAAATGTTCAAAAGCTGAGACAAATGGCATTTTGTTTTTTTTTTCTTGTTTTGTTAATTTCTTCCTTAAATTGCCCGAGCATTTTGGCTGGGGAATCCAAAGAGGGGTAGAGTTGTAGAATTGGACGCTTTGTACCAATTCATTATTGCCTATTGGAAAGTGCTCCAGTTCAATTGAAGAAAAACCTAAACATGATGTCTTGCATCTGATGCTTCTATTAAATGTACACTTAAGACTCGTCTTATGGCTTAATGCTATAATTGTAATTTCCTATGTTTCTAGTAGAAATGTCTTGAGTTTAAATCCCTCCACTATCAAATTATTCCTAATATATAGAGAGAGAGAGAGAGAGAGAGAGAGAGAGAGAGAGAGGAGATAAGTGTTACAAAGAGATATATAATTACGTATAATTTCTCTCTCTATCTCCTACACAAACATACATACAAAGGAGGAGAAAGAAGATGAATAAAGAAAGAATATTTAAAGACTAGTAAAAGAATAAAATGTCTAAATTTAAAATAAAAAATAGATGAATCGGGGGAAAAGTTTGTTTAATGAGTCAAGCTTAAGTTCAATGTTATTTTTGATCCATAAACAGCTTAATCATAATAAGGTGCTTATGAATAAACTCAAGAATAAGATTGCTCAGTAGAAAAGAATAAATTAATCAAAAATAAGAGCTAATCAACCAATAAGCTTAGTATATATATATATATATATAATTGAGTTCATAACATGAGCTCCAACATGACTTGTATTCAAAAGAAAAAGAAAAACTTGCCTGCAGGATTTTTTTAACAACTAATCAAGATAATAGAGTTTGTTCAAAAGAATAAGAGCTAATCAACCTTGACATGGCTTTGTCGAAGGAGCAGTGCAATTTCAAGATAATAGGGTTTTGTTCCAATGAATTCATTTTACACCGCTTTGCTCATCCATCTGCACTGTTTCATCAGCAATTGTTATGTGTTGGGATTGCAATGCAAGCTGTTATGCAATAGGCTGTTAAGAAATACAAGGAAATATTGGTTGAAATGTCAATTGTTGGGTAAAAAAAGGTTGATTGGTCTTGTTTTATCTGTTTGTGGTGCACTTATATACATGTTGTATGAAATGTAATACACAGATGTAAAATTAAAGTGTCTGTTTTTGTATATATGAACTGTGCAGAGGCTATGTGAGATTTCTGTGTCAGTGGTTACTTGATAACTGCCTCGATGATATGGAGTTTATGGCTGATAAGTTTGATAAAACTTGCATTGAGCGCCTAAGAATGGTATCTTCCACCCATTTTGAGCGGATTTCATATACAGAAGCTGTTGAACTTCTAAAGGAAGCTGTGAAATGGCCAGAAGTTCGAGAATAGTGTTAAATGGGGGATTGATTTAGCTTTTGAACATGAAAGGTCTGTGACTGTCCTTTATGAAAGGTACATTGTCTTATTCTACCTGTTTGTTGTTTGGTTTTGATGTACTTAATTTTGGTTTTAATTTTTGCCACATCTTTGCATGTGAACAAATTGATATATGTCTTAAATTCCAGGTAGGTGAGTTAATTGGAGGAAGCCAAAGGGAGGAGCGTTACAAAGGTTATTCAGCAGAGGTATGGGAATGTTTATGCTTGATTGGTCTCTTTTTGGGGTGTGAATTTCCAAATGATGCTAAAATTTTTCACTAGTTATTTTCCCAAAGATTTGACATTTATTTTCCTTGATTAGACTTCGCTCCATAGAAATCATTTTTCCTTGAATTATTGAAGCAATTTTGTCGGGATGCTTTCTTTTTTTTGCAGAATACAAGAGATGGGGCTGCCTCTTGAGCCATATGAGTGGTACCTTGACCTGCAGCGTTATGGAACAGTAAAACATAGTGGTTTTGGTCTTGGTTTTGAACGCATGCTTCTTTTTGCCATTGCCATTGAGAATATCAGAGACATTATTCCTTTCCCTAGATATCCTAGGAGAGCGGACCTTTGAGTTATACCATTGCTTGTTAATCTTAGTAATTTGCTTGTAGAATTCAATGTAAGCTATTTTCCTCGTGATTCTGAGGTTATCGTTATGGCTGATTCATTGCAAACCAAAGTGACTAAATTATAGTAGTGTGGCATTTAATTCATGCAGCCTTGCGCTTTCTCGTGTTGAAAAATTGCGTTTGCAAATCTTATTATCTAACCAGTTGTGTTGGGATTTTTGGAATCTTAGTGGGTGCAAAAACTTATGCAAATGCTACTATAATTAACCTTACTTTCACTGAAGTGAAAATAAATTCACATTTCAAAGGGGAAAGAACAAATGTGCATGAGTTGTACTTATACTGTTATACGTCTGCCATCTGAGTTTCTACATCTTGCTCCATTGAGCCATGAGTCAAAGAAAATACACAAGAAGTTGTTAGAATAAATTGAATAATTGATTGGAATATTTGATGGAACCAATCTTGTATGTGATAAAATAGATGACATAGATGAATAATTTATTCAGCTTTGTTATTGTTTTTTTTTCTTCCAAGCGTAAACAAATCAACCATAATGACATAGGTTTTTTCCCCTAGCTTATTCAGTTTAATAGCTTCTTGATAAGACAAATTGCCATACATTGTCTTATGAATTAGGATGGAAGGACAATAATAAATAGTAGTTACGTACAATACAGATTCTCATGGAAATAAGTGTAGAAGATGTGTAACTCAAAAAAGCAACACTATTCTGACCTCTTGACTTGCTAATTGCATTCCTACTCTACACTATGTCCAACTCAAATTGTGCAAGATGAGATTTTCTTAGAATGAGAATAACTGAATGATGCTATATAATGTTTTAGAGGGGGAAAAGAATGGAAATAATTAACAACTAATTGAAAGGCAAAATTAAACATTCATAATATCACAATCTAGAAACAGATACATTGGATATAGAATACTTCGATTACAAGTTCATTCAATGATAAACAAAATAATAATTGTCCGCATACAACCTAGTAGTAATAATTGTACGCATACAACGTAGTAGTAAGTTCAAATACACAATAAAGAGAACCTCAATTTACATCTACAATGCCAGTCCAAAAGCGAGTATCTGCATGCCTGACAAAAATTCAAATATTGTCGTTAGATACCAAAAGCCAAAACGTACGCACTAATCTATGCAACTTGGCTAATTGATACAATCATGGCATTTTATATAAAAGCATCCCTAGAGTACCTGTTATGTTTTGTCTTAATTTGTAATAGTCAATGAGTTTCTTGCTCTGTTGATACCTGTTTCCTAATTTTTGTGGTATAAATATGCTCAGCAATCAATGTACTACATTGCAATGCCTTCTGCTTTGAACAATATAAATTTATGGCACTTTTGGCAATTCCTGCAGTTCTATACAACAAATTTGGCATGGATCATGGAAGATACTAATTTGTTGTTTGAAAGTACAATGAAGAACTGAATTTTTTTGTTATCTTTATTTTGGGTTCTTTCTTTTGGTGGTGGGTGGAATAGGTTGAAGTGGATTAGATATGAATTTTTTTTTAGAAATTCTACTAGTAGCCCTAAAATCATTGGTTTTATACATGCAAGATTGGTTTTAATATCTAGCCATTTTCTAATTTAAATATGCTAAAATCAAGGCAACAACATTTAATTGATGTCCATCATGGCATTTTATATAAAAGCATCACTTACCTAGTTTGGATCATTACCGCTTGTCGAAGCCCCACGGGAAAGCAAACATCTTCTATGGTTATGCCCATATTGATGACACAGTCCACAGCTCTGCTTTTGTTGAATTTCCCTCAAGTCAGAATCTGGCCTCCGGGTTCCCGGTTCTCACCGAACCCCATCCATCTCATTTCGTATCCTAGATGCCACAGGTCGACCTTTGCCCCGCAACAGGTTTGGGTTAGGCACCCACTTTGGACCGTCCACATCCCTTCACAATGTATCTGACATTGGCACTACAAATGGATGTGAGTAGGTGCAAATGGCGTTCTCCAAACTATAACATGGGTCAATATATGTAGTCATATCTTGCCCCAAGTGCTGAAGAGCTTTAATTGCATGAGAACAAGGGATCTTTCGATTTTCCCACTTTCCACAACAACATGTTCTGGCTATTAGGTTTACTTCATGACTATGGTGTCCCCCTCCAGAGCTATTGATGTTGTATGCAGTAATTACTTGATATATACCATTCTGAATATTATACGCTGCTATTTGGTGTGAAATAGATTTTTGCAGGTTTTTTCCATAGATTTCTAAGGCATATTTACTCCATACCTTGGCATTTGAGAGATCATGAGTAATTTCTTTGTGTCGATCATGGAAATACGCAACAAGTTTGCTCCAAGTGAATTCAACCATTGCAACAATGGGTAGGCCACGGGCACCTTTGAGTACTCCATTGAAGCACTCCGAGACATTGGTTGTCATAGCCCTATAATGGTATCCACCATCATATAACTGGGTCCACATTTGTAAATCCTCTTTCATTAGATATGTGTATGGCATGATGGATGAGTCGGGCTTACTTTCCTGCCGCTCGGTTCTCCATTTCTTCCTAAGGGCCTCGGCTTCCTTGATAGGTTGCATGTACAACTCAAATTTAGCTTCCTGAGTAGCATACCCCGCTTGCAAGGCCAATGACTTTAAAGTGGCATCTTGAAAATGCGTGTTGAAGTTGCTAGCAACATGTTGAAGGCAATATCTGTGAACTACTCGTACTCGTCCATCATCATCTCTAGGCCAGTTTGCAATTGCATTTTAAATACCCTTATGTTAGTCAGAAATTATGTAGATGTCCTTATTTGCTATCACATCACCCAGTGCATTACTGAGGCGTTTTAAAAACCACCTCCAACTAGGCCCTGACTCTTTGTCCACAACGGTAAAGGTGAGAGGCAAAACCTTGTTGTTGGCATCGGTGGCCATTGCAATCAACAACACCCCTTGATATTTACCATACAAATGAGTCCCATCAATACTGATCACTGGCTTACAATGTCTAAATCCTTCAATGCATGGAGCGAAAGCCCAAAATACATAGCGCAATATTATATCACCGAACTCGTCCCTGGGTATGGTGTGACACTAGAATCGGGTGCCAGGTTCTTGATCCAAGTATGCCAACAATAACTTTCTCAACCTTTGGTAAGGCTCTTCCCAATCCTCAAATATCTTTGCAATAGCTCGTTGTTTCGCATCCCATATCTTATAGTAAGAAAGCTTATGCCCATAATACTTACCTTTAATGAAATCTTTGAGGTGATAAATTGTTGCCGTGTGTTTTTCTTGCAACAATGGAACAAATTCTGCTGCAAGAAAATTACAATCCATCATTCTACCATCAAGGGCCGTGGCAAAGGGTATACAACTATGAGGACCCTTATAAGATGTAACTATCCATAGTCCATATTCAAGCTTCTTGACTGCCCCAACGTACCATATGCATGACTCATCGACGCATTTCACAGCCAATCTACTTTTGGTCGACCTACTAGTGATAATGTTTCTGTTATGCTTTGCGGCATAAATTGTTAATGCATGTTTCACTGCCTCTTTATTCGCAAAAATCAACCCTTTCACAAAATTCATGTCTACATTCCAAGAAGAACCAAATGCTTGCTGATCAACTTCAGGATCAACCATATTTTTCCAAGTATTTTCATAAAATGATGAGGTAGGAGGTTCATAAACGGGGGTCATATTTGTAACATGCTGAACTCTAACATTAGCGTTCGCATCATCTTCATCACATTCAGCCATATCATCAACATAAAGAATGGGAGCAATTTCATGATCATCAAGACCCCTGTCAAAGTCGCCATTGTCAATCTTCTCTTCGTACTCATCTCTATCATCAACATCTTCCCCAACACAGTCTTCGTCTTCATCTTCAACTACTAGAACTGTAGAGGATTCATCTCTATGTGTACAAAATTGATCTTCATATCTATTTCCAGGTTCGCTCTCAATTGTTGCTAGTGTCTCTTGAAAAGGGGGTGTATAGCCTCCTAATGTGGTGCATTAATCATCTAGGATTGCAAACTGTAGAGATGTAGTTGTTTGTACAATTTCTTTCTCTACGCCGACTTCCGCACGCGGCTCCAAAGTGACGTATAACTCAAAATCTACTGCTTGTTCCCATCTCTGCATCTTACTAAACATGAATTTCACATGTTTGTCCTCTGTTATCGCCGTATTTCTGTAATTAATGCATTGATTGAGGACTTCATATGGAGAACGGAAAGTAATATGTATGTCATGTAAAGTAGGGTTCACTTGCAACTCTTCCATAATTTTTACTTTCAGCTCATTCAGGGTCTTTAACTTACGGCGTATCATCATATAGCAGCATTGGATACCCAGACCTTGAAATGAGCATCCGTTATAAGGGTTGGCATTGCTAAGGGGTCCACCGTAGTATATATTTATATGGATCATTGTCAACCTATAGATCATCAGGTGCAATTGTGTTAGTGACAAATTTATAACGCTCAATCAACATCAATCACACAACTTTGCGTATGAAATGCCAACAATATTTACACTAACAAACAAAACAAATATTCCCATATGTTGTAATAACATAATAATCACAATATTTGGTACTAAATATTCCCTATAATCACAATATTAATTTTTTTTTTTAAAAAAACATAGCAAACAATTTAATCACAATATTTACACTAACAAAAAAAAAAAAATCCCAATATGTTGTAATTTAATCACAATTATGTACTAAATATTCCCAATAATTAATCATAATATTACTAGTCATTATAGATATTTTTCTTAAGTAGATTCATGATCTTATATAAATGTGTCAAATATTAATTAAAAAAAAAAACTAGCAAATAATCACAATATTATACTAACAAATAACAAAAACAAAACTTTCCTAATATGTTCTAAATATTTTCTTAAAAAAAATTTCCAATAATTAATCATAATATTACTAGTCATTATAGATATTTTTTCTTAAGTAGATTCATGATCTTATAAATGTGTCCAAATATTAATTAAAAAAAAAAAAAACTAGCAAATAATCACAATATTTACACTAACAAATAACAAAAACAAAACTTTACCTAATATGTTCTAAATATTTTCTTAAAAAAATTTCCCAATAATTAATCATAATATTACTAGTCATTATAGATATTTTTTCTTAAGAAGATTCATGATCTTATATAAATGTGTCCAAATATTAATTAAAAAAAAAACTAGCAAATAATCACAATATTTACACTAACAAATAACAAAAACAAAACTTTTCCTAATATGTTCTAAATATTTTCTTAAAAAAATTTCCCAATAATTAATCATAATATTACTAGTCATTATAGATATTTTTTCTTAAGAAGATTCATGATCTTATATAAATGTGTCCGAATATTAATTAAAAAAAAAAACTAGCAAATAATCACAATATTTACGCTAACAAATAACAAAAACAAAACTTTTCCTAATATGTTCTAAATATTTTCTTAAAAAAATTTTCCCAATAATTAATCATAATATTACTAGTCATTATAGATATTTTTTCTTAAGGAGATTCATGATCTTATAAATGTGTCCAAATATAAATGTAAATGTGTCCAAAAAAAAAAAACTAGCAATATAATAACAAATAAATTAATCACAATAAGAAATAACAAAAACAAAACTTTTCCTAATATGTTCTAAATATTTTCTTCAAAAAAAAAAAAAAAAAGCAAATAATATTGTAAAAACATTACCTGAGAGTGTTTGTGTGAGATGAGTGTTTAGGAAATGAGGTATTGAGAGTTGAGTTTTTTAGGAAATGAGGTACTGAGTTTCGTAAGAGTAGAGTTGTTTCTTAAGAGTAGAGGTGATTCTTAAGAAGGTGCCCCACGGTAAGGAGCAGAACAGGTCCCAGCTGGGACCATGGTAACACGTGGAGGGATAGGGATCATTCATGAAAATCGAGTACTCTGAAATCGATTTCCTGTTCAACACGTGACCATTCAGCCTGTGGGACGAGACTGATGGTGTTGTGAGATGGATTGACGGGACTAGGAAATCGACTTCACTGGAGTCGTTTTCTGTACAAAGAAATCGACTTCAGTGTAGTCTTTTTCTTTACAAAGAAATCGACTTTATTGAAGTCATTTCCTATACAAGGAAATCGACTTCAGTGAAGTCGTTTTCTGTAAAAAGAAACCGAGTTCACTGAACTCGGTTTCTATGTATAAGAAATGAGTCCAAAGGACTCGATTTCTTTATCTACGTGGCTTCTTCTTCCACCTTAGCGATAGGCAAAATAGGCGATATGAACAGTAAAATCGATTTCTCTGTACTCGAATTGTTATAAACCAATATAGTTTCAAACGTTGCCTAACTTATGCTATTGTTTGGGTTTTATGGTTATTTTCCAAAAAATCCCCGGGCCAAGGCCAATGAACGAAAAGGTTGGTGTTTTTCTTTTCTTTCTTTTTTTTTTTTTTTTTTTTTTTTTTTAATAGTTCAAACGGATTTTAAAAAAAATAATAAAATTCCTCAAACTATATTATTAGTTAGGCAATGTTTCAAACATATTTGGTATCTAACAAATCAAGTCTAATGGGTTTTATAGTTTTTTTTTTTTTTTTAAATCCAGTTTAAACTGCGCAAACGGTGAAAATAGTCAAATATCACGTTTTTACAAACTTTGTGACAATCTAGCACTGTTTCAAAAATATTTAGTAATCTACCACTTTTTCAATACTTGAGGTTCGTGAAATCAAGTTTTGACCAGTACTCGAGTTCTTTGAAATCGAGTTCCTACTGAGTTTGCCAGCGTGGCAGTGGCTGAACTGGAAATTTGCATAATAAAAATGCCACCTAGAACTCAATGGTCATAAGCTCGAGTTCTTTGTTGAATAAACTCAAGTTTCTTAGACTCGAGTACTGTGTTATTTACATACATAGTACCCGAGCTCTGTAAACGCGAGTCTGGCTTGGGTACTTAATCCACCATACTTAAGTTCATAGAACTTGAGTATAGCTCAGTTACTTACTCCATCTTACTTGAGTTCATAGAACACAAGTACGGATCGGGTATCTTGTTATATTTTAGTGCATAGTACTCGATATCTTGGTACTCAAGTACCTTCTTAATGTTTTCTACATCTCTTCCTCGATCTCACCTAAAACACAAGTGACTTTGTTTACCAGCAAAAAATTTAGTTAATGCCAAAATGTTGATGCAAAAATCAATTTTTCGCGAAACATGTGGGGAACAGTCTTTTTAACTCCTTCCTCAGTAATAATTTTTAAAAAAAAATGGAATTGTAACCATTTTGGGAACAGTCTTTTTAACTTATTTGTCATGCATGCAAAACATTACCCTTTTGGGGGTTTTAAGTAATATTTATTTACTTATTCCATTCTGTTTTACTTTTTATGACTTTAACAAATGATCTTTTAGATGGATCTGTCCTGTGTGTAGTGTTAATTTTATCGTTGCTATGAACCCATTTACTATCTAGACTTGATTAATCCTTTAGGATGAGCTCGTCTACTGGCAATCGTCCATTACCTAAAAGTTGGATCCGTCTAATTTTAAGGACTTGAGTGATTTCGTCCTTCACGTATGTGTTCGTCCACTTTATGAATTTGATTAATGACTTGTCTTTTTTATGGACTTTTAGAATATATCATCCTCCTGGATGAACCGTCCATTTTATTGGTCTTTGTAATAAACCCGTCCACTTAGTGAATTTTCAAGTGTTTGGTTTGTCCACTTTGTGGATTTGATTATCATCCTTTGGATGAACCCATCCACTTGGTGGATAATTTGTCCACTTTGTGGACTTTATTATCATCCTTTGGATGAATCCATCCACTTGGTGGATGGTTCATCCACTTTGTTATTATCCTTTGGATGAATCCGTCCACTTAGTGGATGGTTCGTGGACTTTGTGGACTTTAATTATCATCCTTTGGATGAATCCGTCCATCGTATGGGCTTCTTTACATCCATCCACTCTATTGGACTTCACAAAATATTCATCCTCCTAGGGTGAACTGTCCATTTCAGGAACTTAACAAAACATCCATTCTCCTGGGATGAACCGTCCACTTTATGGACTTAACAAAATATTCATCTTCTTGAGATGAATCATCCACTTTATGGACAAAACAAAATATCCATCCTCCTAGGATGACCCGTCTGCTTTACGGACTTAACAAAATATCCATTTTCCTAGGATGAACCGTCCACTTTATGGACTTAACAAAATATCCATCCTCCTAGGATGAACCGTCCGCTTTACGAACTTAACAAAATATCCATCCTCCTGGGATGAACTGCCCACTTTATGGACTTAACAAAATTTCGTAGAAAAACACATCAATCATATCTGAATATCCCTCTTATTATTAAACCAAGAGTAGTTCTTAAAGGAAAAGAAGCTTAAAAAAGAATACTTAAAAAGTGTTGTTGTAAAAATAAACCGTCTAGATAGTAAACTAGAAAGCCGAAGAATGTTGTAATAATTAACTAGCAAAATTTGAATAAATTGAGAATCTGTCAGATGTTGCTTTCTACTGGTAGTACTTTCTTAGGTGCTCGGTGTTCCATGGATGGTGCAACTTTTACCCGCCTAGTATCTCGAGGTGGTAGGTGTCTTTCCTTTGCCACGACGTAATTCTGTAGGGTCCCTCCCAGTTGGGGCTGAGCTTTCCTTGGGTAGGATCTCTAGCGGTGCCCATTACTTTCATCAAGACGAGATCTCTGACCTAGAAGTCCCTGTGTCTAATTTTAGAATTGTAGTGCTTGGCCATGAGGTCCTGATAATGTGCCAGTCTTTGTTCAGCTATTGTTCTGACTTCGTCTAGTAAGTCTAACTGTAGGTGCATAGCCTTGTCATTCCTTTGTTCGTCATGATTGTCCACTTTATAGGTTCTGAGTCCAACCTCAGCTGGGATGACTGCTTCGCTCTCGTACGCTAGTCGAAATGGTGTCTCCCTGGTGGGTGTTCTTGCTGTTGTCTGGTATGCCTATAAAATGCTCAAAAGTTCCTTCGGCCAGATGCCCTTTGCCCTCTCGAGCCGAGTCTTGATAATTTTAAGCAAGGATCGGTTCATAACTTCAACCTATCTGTTGGCCTGCGGATGGGCGGGTGACGATAGTGATTCTTAATTCCTAGCTCCGAACAGAAGTTCCTGAATGCATTGTTGTCAAACTGTTTTTCGTTATCAGAGACAAGCACTCTTGGTATCCCATACCTGCAAATGATGTTCTTCTAAACAAAGCTCTGAATATTCTTTTCCGTGATAATGGCTAAGGCTTCTGCTTTCACCCACTTGAAGAAGTAGTCAATGCCAACTACAAGGAATTTCAACTGCTTGACTGATGTCGGGAAGGGGCCCATGATATCTAATCCTCATTTGGTGAATGGCCACAGGGTCGTCATAGGGGTGAGTTCCTCCGACAGTTGTTTGATGGCGTTGCTGAACCTCTGACACTTGTCGCAGGTTTTGACATATGCTTGCTCATCCTTCTACATGGTAGGCCAATAATATCCCGCTCTGACCAACTTGTGCACTAACGATCGTGCCCCTGAGTGATTTCCACAAATCCCCTCGTGAACTTCTCTCATGACGTACTCTGCTTCCTTGGGGATTAAGCATCTCAGGTAAAGGTGGGAGAAACCTCTTTTGTACAAAACATCCTTCATGAGAACAAACCGCGAGGCTTGGACCTTCAACTTCCTTGGTTCGTCCTTCGCATCTAGTAGCATCCCATTCTTTAGGTACAAAATTAATGGCATGGTTTAGTTGCTTTTAGAGCCTATCTCTTGCATATTTGTACCATCATCTATAAGCGATGAGGTTTGGATGAAAGATAATACTTGATTGGGAACACACATGTGTTTTGTTAAGGTAGCCTTAACAATTCAATCGGCACATTCGTTCTCCTCCCTTGGGATTTGGATGAACTTGATTTGGAGATTGCCAATTTGACCCTTCGCCTTATCGAGGTATTTCTTCATCCTTTCATTCTTGCATTCGTAGCTGCCGTTGACTTGACTGGTTATGACTTGGGAGTCATAGTGTATGATTATGTTTTCAGCCCCTGTCGCTCTTGCAAGGTCCAGCCGTACTATCAAGGCTTCATATTCCGCTTCATTGTTGGTCGTAGAAAACTCAAGTTGGATTATGCATTCGATCCTATCTTCCTCTGGAAAGATGAGTAATACATTGGCCCCTTCTGCTTGCCTATTGGAAGACCCATCCATGTAAATGTTCCAATACAGAATCTCTTCTGCCCCCTGGCTATCCATTAGAGTGAATTCGGCAATAAAGTCAGCCACAACCTGTTCCTTTATAGCTGTTCGAGGACGATATTGTATGTTAAATTCACTCAACTCCACTGCCCATAGAGCCATCTGTCCTGTAGCCTCGGGGCTACTCATGGCTCTTCTTAGAGGCTTATCTGTGAAGACAACAATGGTATGTGCTTGGAAGTATGGCTTGAGTTTTCGTGCTGCGATTACCAGTGCAAAGGCCAGCTTCTCCATTTGAGGGTACCTTTCTTCTGCTCCTCGGAATGCTCGGCTTGTAAAGTAAACGGGTCTCTGTGATCCATCTTCCTCTCTTACCAAAGCTGTGCTAACAGCGACTTGCAAGATAGCTAAGTATAGGTAGAGCTCCTCCCCTGGCCTAGATAGGCTGAGCAACAGTGGAGATGAAAGATACACTTTTAGGTTTTCAAACACCTATTGGCACTCGTCTATCCACTCAAATGATCTCTTCAACGTGGAGAAGAAGGGAAGGCATTTGTCCGTCACCCTTGATATGAACCTGTTTAATGCTGCTATCTTGCTGTTCAAGCTTTGCACCTCCTTGACTGTCTTTGGTGGGGCTAGCTCCATTATAGCCCGTACTTTCTCTAGATTGACCTCTATACCTCTTTGGGATACCATAAATCTCAAGAATTTTCTTGCAGTAACCTCAAATGCACACTTATTCGGATTTAACTTCATGTTGTACGTTTAGAGGGTGTCAAAAGTCTCTTAGAGGCCGCTCAAGTGATCGTTTTCTTGTAAGCTTTTCACTAGCATGTTGTCTACATAAACTTACACATTCCTCCTAATCTAGTGTGCAAACATCTTGTTCATTAATCTCTGGTATGTTGCCCCGGCGTTCTTTAGTCCGAATGACATTACCTTGTAGTAGAAAAGTCCCTGGCTGGTAACAAATGAAGTTTTTTCTTGATCAACTTCCTCCATCTTAATCTGGTTGTAGCCCGAAAAAGTGTCCATGAAGCTCAGAAGTTAGTGTCTCGCTGTCGAGTCTACCAAGGTATCTATTTGTGGGAGTGGGTAGCTATCCTTGGGGCAGGCTCCATTGAAATCCATGAAATCAACGCACATTCTCCATTTTTCATTGGTCTTTTTGACCATAACCACATTTACCAACCAGTTGGGGTAGTACACTTCCCGAATGAAATTTGCATCCATTAAATTATATACTTCTTCAGCTATAGCTTTGTCTCTTTCCTAAGCGAACACTCGCTTTTTCTGTCGGATGAGAGGCGACGAGGGTGACACATTCAACCTGTGAACTATGATCGAAAGGTCAATCCCTAACATGTCCTCGTGACTCAAGGCGAACACATCTTGGTTTTCATTTAGGAACGTCGTGAGCACCTATCACATTGTCTGACTAGACGACATTCCCATTCTAATCGTTCGTTTGGGCCTTGAGTCATCAAGGGCCACCTCTTCTAGTTCTTCAACTAGCTCTGCCATTGTCCATTGTTCCTCTATGCACATGGTTTGTTGGTGATCGTCCATATCCAGCATGACAATGTAGCATTAAGTGGTAGGTTGAAGTTACAGCCTTACACGAATTGAGAGTGGGTCATCCGAGAATGGCATTGTAGGCGGACGAGTAGTCAAACATGAGGAATGTTACGTCTTTAGTGATTTGCTGGGGTAGTCACCTACCATTACTGACAATGTGATAGCGCCTGGGGGAAATATCCTTGTCCTTCCGAAACCCACGAAGGGAGCATTTGTCGGGACTAGTTGTTCTCTATCAATCCTCATCTGTTGGAATGCTGGGTAATATAGAATGTATGCTGAGCTGCCATAGTCCACAAGAACCCGATGCATGTTGTAATCCCCTACTCATAGGCTAATGACAAGTGCATCGTCATGTGGGTAGTGAAGCCTTTAAGCATCTTCTTTGAAGAATCCGATAACAGGGTTGTCTATCCGGGCCATCTTAGGTACGGATCCTGTAAGCTGGACATTTTGGACCATCCTGAGGTATGTCTTGCGGGCTTTTTTGGAGGACACAGTGGTCGTCGTGCCCCCTACGATCATTCTTATATCTCCTATGGGTGGTCTAGGACGTTCATTCTCCCGTCAAAGGGCCTATTCCTAGGGTGGATCCTTTTTTTCCTTACTAACAAACCTCTATAATTTCCCTTGTCTTATAAGAGCTTCTATATGCTGTTTCAAATCGTAGCAATCGGCTGTGTCGTGGCCGTGATCACGGTGGAAACAGCAGTACTTATCCCTTGACCTCTTATTAGGGTCTCCCTTCAGCTTGCCGGGAAACGTCAAAGCCGCTTCATCTTTGATCTGCATCAAGACTTGGTCTATTGGGGCCGTCAGCGATGTGAAACTTGTGAATTTCCCAGTGGGGAGTTTGGAACGTCGATCTTCTCGCCGTTCTCCGGTCTTTGCCATCTTTTGCCCCTATCTTGCCGAGTGTCCTCTTGTCTTTCCCTCTTTCTAGGCTTTACCTCTCAGGCCACGTTCATATATTTGGTAGTGCTGTAAAGTACATCCGACATGGTTTTTGGATTGTTCGTATATAGAGAAAATAGGAACTTACCCTTTCGTAGCCCATTAGTGAATGCCGCTACGAGTATCTTATCATCTGCTTCATTGATCGAGAGGGCCTCTTTGTTAAAACGGGTTATGTAAGACCTCAGCGTCTCATCCTCCCTCTGCTTAATGTTCATCAGGCATGTAGTAGACTTCTTATACTTGTGTCCCCTGATGAAGTGTAAGGTGAATTAGGCGCTTAACTCCTTGAAGGAACGAATAGAGTTGGGCGTCAACCTACTAAACCAGATCCTTGTAGGGCCCTTCAGCATGGTGGGGAAAGCTTTGTACATGATCTCATCCGGTACCCCATAGAGGTGCATTAGGGTCTTGAAATACTTTAAGTGATCCAGCGAGTCCTTGTTTCTGTCGTAGTTTTTCACCTATAGCATACGAAACTTTGGTGGGAGGGGGAAAGAAGTGTCGGGTGCTGTGAATGGTGAATCCGTTCGGTGGACCAAGTCATCGAGGTCGCTCGATACTCGCCCCTTGAGGGCGTTCATCATAAAATCCATCCGTTCTCTCATCATCTGCATCTCTGCAACAATGTGGGGTGGAGTCGTATTAGTGATTAATGGATAGCTCATGTCCTGTCTTTCTGGTCTGCTTGGGGCATTACTTCCTTTTGGCCCCTTTTTGGTTTCTTTATTCAGCACGGGTACCTTCTTAGTACTCTTTCGGGGTGTTGTGTCCTGCGTTCTTCTAACGTAGCTACTCTTCTAGGTCTTGATTTTGTCGGGTGAGACGTTCCACTACTGCTGTAAGGGTTTGGACTTGCCTTTCCAAGGCAGTGGGTCGTGGCTTGTCTCCTTGCACGTTGTTGGTGATTACCATCGAGCGAGTAAGTACCTTGCAACTCTTTGTTCAGGAAGCGTTTGGGTGGCTTACAAGTCGCTGTCTTTCCCACAGACGACGCCAACTGATGATGCCGAGAAAATCACTAGTGAGCTGCACAGTCCTCGCATGCTCGCAACAATACCTACACAAGAACAAGGAAGGACCTAACAGAGAGCACCGGTGTGGTGCCAGCCAAATACCCTTCGAAGGTCAAGTTAGAATCTTTTCATAACTTTAGAGTGCTAGAGCTGGGGTGAATTTTTTTGCGAACTTGTTTTTTAAGGGTTTTTATAGTAGTATAGAATCGAACTTTCCTACTTGCGTAACAAGTCTTTTCCTTATAGGGAAGATCTCCATTGTTGCGTATATTCCAAAATCCCCCTAATATTGGGATTCTATTTGTATTGGGACTTTGTAGATGGGTTTATTGTGCGAGGCAAATAATTTCTATTTAGGGTTTCTTGGAGACCATGTAATGACTAGTTAAGCGCTAAGTGGTCCTTTAATTCGTCACCCTAGTTCGTTCACATAGAATCCGTCCAATATAAGCAAATCCGTCCAACACCATCAAGTCCTTCCAAATGGATCTGTCACCTTTAATTTTCACCCTCTTCACTTTCAAAATCACTAGCTCAGATAGAATCAAACAGCAAACCCACCAACAAATTAACGGAACCCATAACCACAAAACACCACTTCAGCATCAAATTCAAGAAACCAATAAAATGAAGAATCATAAAATCACAACCAAGCTATGCACAAAAACTGAGCAAAACCTTAAAAGTAAAAAACTTCATGAATCTAAAAATCGAAACCAGAAAACAACAACTAGTACTCATCCTTCTGGATTTCCTTTAGATTCCGCATCTACAGCAGGACAGACAAGGTAAGCTAAAATAGAATATGTGCATAAAAAATTTCCAACTAAGAGATTATGCAAAACGCATGCCATTAAGTGATATCTCTATAAAAGAAAATTACTACAATATATCATGACCTTTGAAAGTAGATACTGTTAGGATTAGTGCCCTTAAATCCTATTGTATGATGCCATGTATGATATTAAGTGTGACATTGTGTTTGACATTATGTATGACTTAATATTATGTTTAATAAATTTGTTTTATTATTATCTGAAATAATGGTAACATGAATATTCGGACATTATCACATAGTCCATGAGATGCATAGTATGTGATTTATGTGAAGATTCACAGAAGATATAAATCACAAGTCTTTTGTAAACTCAGAATTATAGTTCGTAGTCGGTGATGAAATTGGGCATTTCATCTGCGAAGACTATAACATATCAACTACGATGATTTGTCTTGATCATGGAAGTGGAGACTTCTAGTTGATGTGTTGATATGTTTTAAGAGTTAAGACATATTGAACTGGACCGCTGTGAGATTTATTATTCTCCTAATGACTGTCATATGAATAATAAATCTCACGACTTACATTTGCATGAACTCTTAATCCTGAGAGAATAATGGACCTGATCAGAAGGTGTAGGTTGCTTTGATATATCAGGAGTGAGATCTAAAGTAACGGTCAAAACCTCAGTATATTGGGCAGCCACATTCAATGTTGATGGAACATATATTCTCAAGATGGAATTCATAGTCTCTTAATGGAGAGATAAAATATTCCCTTGAGAATGGGTTTGTTATTTAGAGAGTTAGGCCTAACCACTTTAGTAAGACTAAAGTATATATTTATGGAATTGGATTTCATAAATATATGATGAATAACTTAAAGGATTAAACCGGGTACTCAAGGATCAAGATGTAGTAATTTACAAAGTGGCAGTCTACATTAATGACTTTGTACTACTACGAATATTTTATGAAGGGGTTGCATGTATAACAAAATCTTGGGATATAATTATAGATAAGACCTAGAGTGCAACTATATTTATATAGTGGTATTAAATATAGTTAATGGTAACTTTGAACTTGTCAAGAGTTGATAGAAAAGCCCAAGACCCATTGGAGCTAGTGTCTTATTGGTCCCTTTTGGTCCCACTCCAAGCCACACACTTAAGCCCAATTGGTAAGGCCCAAAAGGCCAGCCCAATTAGATAAATTGGTTAGATACAAAGGGAAAAACGTTCAGATTTTCATATGCAAGAAACATCATTGTGAAATGGTGTGCATGTGAGTTTTTGTCACTCACTAGTCATCCTTTTGTTACCAATTGAGAGACCACACATCTTGGGTGTTAGTGGAATTGGAGTGAAGATTAAAAGTAGTCCCAAGTGCTTCAATCTTTGTTTTGAAATTCACCGCTTCAAGGTACGATCTCTTGTTCTCAAATTCTGAAATTTACTTAGTACGTGTTATCAATATCGAATGAAGTAGATCTGTTTAAAACTTATTTTTTCGCTGCGTTCACATCTATTTCCATTAAATACAACTTAAACTCACCCAAATTAGGTTTGTCTCATTGGCTAATTCCCAGTCCCAATACTTCTCAGTTTTTGTAGTCTTCTTCATTTTCTTTTCACCCTAGACAAAAGTAAAGTAACACACTCAAAAACATACTGAGAAAAGTGCAATGCCCACAATTGGGAATGCCAATTCATAAGATCCCATCTCAAAAATACCACTCAATTATCCAAGAAAAGAATAAGCTAAAATTGCATTCTTAAGAAATGCCCACAATTGAATTAAAAATATTATTATTAAGAGAAACACACCACTTAGAGAGTACCATTTTTGGTTCCACCCATGCCATTTGATATAAAAAATCATCCTCGTTTTCTTCTCCTCACTGGTTCCTTGATTGGTCCTACCTTGCCCGAAAAGAACATAAGCAAATACTGATATGCAAATCATTTAACTATGAAGAGATGTATATGTTAATGATATTGAATCGAAGTATGGTACCATCTCTAGTCCCACAGTCAAGAGGATGTGTCCGTGTCCGTTGCGGCCTTCACGGTCGATCCTCAACCCGCTCAATTTATTCACCTTATATCTTCTCAATGTGTGAAGCCTTTGGTGGGGGCTAGGTATCTCTATCTAGATGAACTCGGTATCCACAAACTCAAGGGGGACAACACCAGGGGTGGGTCGCGCCAGGAGTAGGCATGAATCTCATCTCATCTCTACCATGTACATCTGCGTGGGCAGTGCTAGTGGTTGGTGGGGGAGACGTATGGGTGATGGGCAAGGGAGATGTAGTAGAGGATGTGGGTGAGTAGGTATCATTGCAGACCATGAATGGGGACTGAGATGTGTCCCTATAGGCAAATCTATAGGATGGACCCGCATCATCATGTGACATGGATGGTAGTGGATCAGTCGCATCGCAACCCATGTCATAACCAATGTCGAAACACATCTCATCTACTGATTGACTTGCCTCCTCCATAGTGTGGTCATGCACGAATGTGTGACGCTAACCAGATTGACGACTTCCACGCCTTCGACGCCCACCTACTCGCTGAACAAGCCCTGTTGCCAGTTCACTCGTGTTGCCCGTAGCGCGTGCATTATCCATGGTTAACCGACCGATCTCTTCAATAGCTTTTAAGCCAACCATACAGTCGGTGTGGATCTCGGAACCTAGTTCGCACTTCGCCAGAATCTTCAAATGTGATTCAACCTTTCACAAGTATACAAGAGTAGTGTTAGTAGGTTAAACTAAACTATGTGAAGCGATGTATATTTGTAACAGAAGAGCCTTTGTAAACTTACCAAACTGTCCAAGTATGAGGTATTTTTTGTAATATGGCGTCGAGTGCGGGGACAAAACCACACTATATACTCATTATTGTAGCCCATCTCTCCATGAAAGAGTGGTGCATTGGCAATTGTGGTGTGCGCAGACCATTTAGCAATATGCGTGGCATGTTCTACAGCCCAGTTTTTGTCATGCTTGCCTTAGACTGTTATTTTATGAAGTTCAGGGGAAGTATTGACATCGACTGGTATACCTTACTTCATCCCAAATTGTCAGAAAGCACGTTCGGGGTGATGACCTTTAACCTACCAAAAATGTATGAGTAGCATAATAAACCTCCATATGTATTGGCCTACCGTACAATATGCAGGCTGGGAACCTAACATAGACTTGTACAGCTCCCACACAATCTGCAATGATCTAACAAATGCAAACAACTGTATTAACAATATAATTAGAAAAAAAAAGTGCAACGAATGTGAATAATACATAATAGAAAGATGTATCTCTATTCTAAAAAGTTGAACTCCAAAATTAAAAAATGTTTATTCATTCTAAAGCGAATTGTACGGTCCCCAACAAAGGCACGATACCTGATTTGGCTGTCGCGAAGTAAGCGACATGCAATAGGTGCATAAGACGTGTGTTGCATGTTCAGTTGTGCACTTAAGCCTTTTCCATCTAGCAAAGAACACAGACATAACCTTCATATTAGTTACATAATTCCTATGCGAAAAAGTTAACGCAAAAAAGTAAAATGGTAACTATCTAAGATCCTACATACCTAACAGTAAGTGGTCCTGAAGGCAGTGCATGGTGTGGATGCCTCATCACAGGACATGTGTGTGGTGATGGAAATAAGAGATGAGTGCAGCGGAAATTAAGTTTTAAACGGATCTACTTCATTCGATATTGATAACACGTACTAAGTAAATTTCAGAATTTGAGAACAAGAAATCGTACCTTGAAGCGGTGAATTTCAAAACTGAAGATTGAAGCACTTGGGACTACTTTTAATCTTCACTCCAATTCCACTAACGCTCAAGATTTGTGGTCTCTCAATTGGTAATAAAAGGGATGACTAGTGAATGACAAAAACTCACATACACACCACTTCACAATGGTGTTTCTTACCCACTGAAATTCTGAACGTTTTTCCCTTTGTATCTAACCAATTTATCTAATTGGGCTGGCCTTTTGGGCCTTCCCAATTGGGCTTAAGTGTGTGGCTTGGAGTGGGACCAAAAGGGACCAATAAGACACTAGCTCCAATGGGCCTTAGGCTTTTCTGTCAACTCTTGACAAGTCCAAAGTTACCATTAACTATATTTAATACCACTATATAAATATAGTTGCACTCTAGGTCTTATCTATAAATTATATCCCAAGACTTTATTATACATGCAATCCCTTCATAAAATATTCGTAGTAATACAAAATCATTAATGTAGACTGCAACTTTGTAAATTACTACATCTTAATCCTTGAGTACCCGGTTTAATCCTTTAATGTTATTCATTATATATTTATGAAATCCAATTCCATAAATATATACTTTAGTCTTACTAAAGTGGTTAGGCCTAACTCTTTGAATAACAAACTCATTAAACTTATCTCAAGGGAATACTTTATATCTCCGTTAAGAGACTATGAATTCCATCTTGAGAATACATGTTCCATCAACACTAAATGTGGCTGCCCAACATACTGAGGTTTTGACCATAACTGTAGATCTCACTCCTGATATATCAAAGCAACCTACACCTCATGATCAGGTTCATTATTCTCTCAGGATTAAGAGTTCATGCAAATACAAGTCGTGAGATTTATTATTCATTTGACAGTCTTTAGGAGAATAATAAATCTCACAGCGGTCCAGTTCAATATGTCTTAACTCTTAAAACATATTAACACATCAACTAGAAGTCTCCACTTCCATGATCAAGACAAATCATCGTAGTTGATATGTTATAGTCTTCGCAGATGAAATGCCCAATTTCATCACCGACTACGAACTATAATTCTAAGTTTACAAAGAACTTGTGATTTATATCTTCTGTGACTCTTCACATAAATCACATACTATGCATCTCATGGACTATGTGATAATGTCCGAATATTCATGTTACTATTATTTCAGATAATAATAAAACAAATTTATTAAACATAATATTAAGTCATACATAATGTCATACACAATGTCAAACTTAATATCATACATGGCATCATACAATAGGATTTAAGGGCACTAATCCCAACATGTGGAAACCTGGCCCACGCCCACAACTGCACCAATAGCAGTGCACCGCCAATCTGCTTGGCTATCTTCTTTGATGCCTTACAGAGGTGTCCATATAGCAAACTTAGTGTTGCACTACTCTAGCTATACTTCTTTCCATTACTGATTGGATTGAAAAACTGCAGCTACATGTGTAAGAGCCATTAGCCAGACTTGTCCATAAATAGCATACCACTTAACATCTCCAGTATGTAAAACTGACCATACTGTTGCACAAGTAAGTCAATGGCACCAACCGGGAGAGGGTTGCTAAATCGTGACTCGAGCCAAGACGCTCTTAACCTTACCCCCACACAACACTACAGTGTTTTCACTATCACCAACGTCTTTACTCAACAGCTTATAGCCTAGCAACTTAATGCAAAGGTCGGCCCAGTTGTCTATATGGGTAAATCCCACCACTGGCAAGCCATCTACAAGTACTTCTATTATAACATCTATGTCTTGTAGTGTGATGGTCATCTCATTGTGGGGCAAGTGGAATGAATGTGTCTCCGGCTACCATCTTTCCACCAATGTCGTGATCAATGCATGGTTAAGGTCTATATCTAGGACCCAAAGTATCCCATCTAACCCCGCATCTATGATATAAGTGGCAACCTATGGATCTAACCCACTTTTGGGCACACCACTAAATCGGTGATGACAAGCTAGTACACTTGGCACTTCCTTCAAATAGAGCAGCGTTGTATTAATAATAACATTCAATAAGCACATAATAATTACACTTCAAACTTAAATGCCAATGTTAAGGACAAGTGCATAGTGAGAGAAATTTGTGTAGTACATATATTGAGTACAATTTTGGACAAGTGTATACCTCGCCTGCCGAAGGAGCATCCAAAAGCAAACTTGAACGATGCTCAGGCTACTTAGTCAAGACAGTACTCACAGAGGGTCCCGCTTGATGGGGGTCCATATCTAGCATAAATTAAAGGTGCTTAATGGCCCATTAAGTGATTGCTGGCCGAGTACATACAACAGTTATGCCAATTGTACTTAAAAGCAATAAATACAATAATATGCATCCTAGTACTAAATATTCATATATGAGCTTAAACACCATAAAACATCAGGATAACATACTATCAATAGGTCCAAATCCAATGGTTTATTCTTTAATCCCAATTACTAGTACTAAGCAAGGATTAAAACGTGTAAAAACCAAAAGAAACTTTGGGGCACAGAAGAATAAACCTAACCCCTAAACCGTAACCCCTAATGGTTTATTCTTTAATCCTAATCCCAATCGCAATTACCACAAATAACCCTAACTCCCAAACTGTACCCTAAACCAAATGGTCAAACAAATATTGAGAGTGAGATTGAGTATGTACTTTCTAATTCAAAATTGAAGATGCAGATCACCAACTGAAGACCTCGATATTGTCAACATCGAGATTGAGAGTGAGAGTACACCAGAGAGTGAGAGCAAGAGCAAGAGTGAGAGTGTGAGCGAGAGCAAGATTGAGTGAGAGGAAATTAGGTAGGAGGGAGATTGAGAGCGAGGGGGAGATTGAGAGTGAGATTGATAGCAAGAGGGAGATTGAGAGCGAGATTGAGAGTGAGAGGGAGATTGAGATTAAGACTGAGTGAGAGAGAGGGAGATTGAGAGTTAAACTAAGTGAGTGAAATTAAAAACTGAGATGGAGGGGATTTTTAATCTTACATAGTACTCGAGTTCATAGAACTCGAGTCTGTGGAGCCTGGTACCCAAGTCAGACTTGAGTTTATTGAACTCAAGTATGGTGGACTAAATAGCTTGGAACTTGAGCTAAACTCGCGTTTACAGAGCTCGGGTACTGTGTATGTAAAATAACACAGTACTCTAGTCCTAGGAACTCAAGTTTAGTCAACAAAGAAATCGAGTTTAAGACCATCGAGTTCCAGGTGGCATTTTTAATGTGCAAAATTCCAGCTCAGCCAGTGCCACGCTGGCAAACTCAGTAGGAACTTGAGTTTTGGGAACTTGAGTACTGTTTAGAACTTGATTTCATGAAGCTCAAGTACTAAAAAAGTGGTAGATTACTAAATATTTTCGAAACAGTGGTAGATTGCCACAAAGTTGCTAAAAAAGTGGTATTTGGTTATTTTCACCGTGCATAAACTCCAGACATTTGGATTTTTTTTTTTTTCCAAAATAACACTCATTTTCAAACAATTTCCTTTGTTACAATTTTTTCAAATTATTTAGGAAACTAAAGTCTCAAGTGTGTTAAGACTCAAGTTCACTATAGCAACTCAATTCTTAAAAACTCGAGTTCCATGTGCTGGTGAGGTGGAAAAATTATCCGCATGAAACTCGAGTCTTTAAAACTCAAGTTACAGAAAAGAAAAACTAGGAAGATCAACAAAGAGGAAGAGCAAAGCAAAACCAGCAATGGATAGAGAGGAAGATCAATGGAGCAAAAACCAAAACCCAGCAGTGGACAGAGAGAAAGAGCAAAGAAAAACCCAACAATTAACAATGGAGCAAAGAAAAACCCAACAATGCTCTGTCTCAATGTTTGTGGTGCCAACAAGTTCTAATTGTTCCTTTTTTTAGAGAATATCAATTTTTGATTTAGTTCTATTGGGGAAATTTGGGGCTTTTGTAACAACAAGCCCAAATTGTTGTTGATCATCCTCAAACGAAACCTTCTTCATCAAGCGAAGGTGTGAATCAAATTTGTGCAGAGGTTTGGATTTGTGCAAAGGAGAAGGTTTCTTCCTCTTCTACCTCACACGAAGGTGTGAATCAGATTTGTGCAGAGGTCTGGGTTTGTGCAGAGGTGAAGGTTTCATTTGAGGACGAAGTCTCTGCACAAATTCTTCTTCCTCTGCCTTTGTCTTTGTTGATCTGCTTCTTCGTTGTTGATCTCTATGCCTTCTTTGTTATTTCTTTAAGGAGCTTGACTCTTTAAGACTTGATTTCCACGTGGAAAAATTGTCCAACTTAGCAATACTAGCACATAAAAATCGAGTTACTACAGTGAACTCGACTCTAACGTACTTGAGATGTTAATTTTCTAAATAGTTTGGGAATGATGCTAACTAATGAAATTGTTAGCATTTTGCTATTAAATTGCAAAAAAAAAAAAAAGAAAAAAAAAAATCCCTAGACATTCACATTAAACTGATTAAAAGAGAGACTCACGTAAGTAAAAACTAGCCTTATCACATGCGCTTCGCATATGCGATAAGACTTCTTTTATTATTATATTAAGTTTAATGTAATTTTTCAATTTGAATTTATCTATTGTTATTGAGGTTACACAAGAATGAATTTTTAATAAACTAAAATTTAGTATTTGAAAATAATTTAACTGCTAGGTTTAGTGTGTTAGGATTATCTAATTAGATTTAAGCCATAACCAACTTTCTGATTCCTTTTAATATATAGAGATAAAAAAATAAAAATAAAACCCTCATGTTAGAATTAAAACATTAGGATTAAAAAAAAAAAAAAAAAAGACTTCTGTTAAGACTCTCTCTTCTCAACTTAAAACTCTAAACTTAACTTGGTAAATGTTAGAATTAAAACATTAGGATTAAAAAAAAAAAAAAAAAAGACTTCTGTTAAGACTCTCTCTTCTCAACTTAAAACTCTAAACTTAACTTGGTAAGGAAACATTCTTTTTTTTTTTTTTTTATTTTTATACGGCAATTTCTGCTTTCATATGTGCTTGAGATTTTCTTTTTATCTTATTCTTCTGTTCTATTTAGAACTGATAATCTCCATATTTATATTGACATTGTTTACGTGGCTTTTATTTTTATTTTTTATCTTTCACCTTTTGCCCAAGCCTTTTGGAGACTTAATATGTGAAGATCAAGCAAGTACTCCCTTGTAGTTTTTTCTTTCTTTCTTTCTTTCTTTATTTTTATTTTTTATTTTATTTTATTTATTTATTTTTTCAAATTATAAGGATTAAGAAAGGTTCTTTGCTCTTCTTTGGGAACTCTTTACTCTTGGCTTCCTTTTAGCATTCTATTATTTTCATTTCTTATTATCATAACTTCAATTGTTTTGGGTAGTAAAGCTTATAAATGCTTGAATGTGGCAACTCACCACCAAAAAGATGATGGAAAACCTAAGCCATTGACTGTTAATGATTCTTTCTGTTCATTGTTTAGAGTTTAGACCCAGCAACACTTATTGCTTTATTTTTCTATAAAAAAATCATTTGTTCTATGGTTTCTCATGTACCTTTTGTAAATTCCTTTTGGTTTTGCAAGGTTGCTTTGAACACACAACCCAGTAGTGGAAAGATTTTTTTATGGTATTCCTTACTTAGGGTCCGTTTGGTTGGTGGGCTAGAAAAGTGGGAGGATAGAAAATGGTGGGATGGGAGGATGGAAAAGTGGGAGGATAGAAAAGATTTTAATTTCCATCGTTTTTGTTTAGTTGGGAGTGAAAAAGTGGAAGGATGGAAAAAATGAGTTTGTATAAATTTACTCATGTATTGTTGTTAAAAATGATGCTCAATTAAAACCAAAAAAGTGACAAACAAAAAAAACACAAAATAAAAAGAATATGAGCAACGTACACTTAAATCAAAATCAAAAGAAAAACAAAAAAGAAAAGATGAGGTAACGAAGGAAGAAAAAAGAAAGAAAGAAAGGGAGGAATGTCTAGGAGGAAGGAAAAAAGAAAAGAAAAAGAAGAGACGCAATGTACAGGAGGAAGGAAAGAAAAGAGGCAATGTCCATTTTCCCCCTTCAGTTTTCTCTCCATTTTGGAGAGAAAACTTTTTGGTGGGACGGGAGAAAACACCTAGGTCTCATCATTTATTTTCCTTCCTCCCCACCCAACCAAAAACACTCCAAAAAAGTTTTTATTCTCATTTGCTCTCTAATGTTTTTCATCCACCCTATTTCACCTCCAAACAAACAAACACACCCTTAATGTCTTGAATACACATGGCAGATAATTGAAGGTTCTGCCACAAATTTTACTACTCTAATGATGGCAAATCGTGATTGTTGTACAGTACTAAATGTGATGTGATTGCGTTTTATGTGAAATTAATGTTACAATAATTAAGATCTATCAACAGATTGTAAAATTTTTTGTTTATACTTTGTACTAAGGATTTTGGTTTTTCATATCATTTTTTTTTCTCTTGGTTTTCTCAATTCCACCTCAAAGTATTTAAGTATTTGAAGAAACGCTTGAACCAAATTTACTCTCATTAATTTCTTCTAAATTTTGATTTTGGTTTTAGGTGTGTAGAAGCACAAGCTATCCCTAAGGCTAGATGTAAAATAGAGCTTGAGACAGAAGGTAACTTTGACATATAATCTGGAGTCTTATTTTAGTTACACACAATTTATTTCAATTATCATTCTTTTTAGAAAACTACTTTATATTGCTTTCATTTTGATTTGATCCTATTTCTTTGTAGATGCTTATAGGGAGCTCAATTAAAGGGCAATTTTTTTTCTATTCATTTTTTTGATAATAATTAAAGGGCAATTCAAAAGGTGAATTTGAAAATCTCGAAGATCTTATGGTTATTGGGATCAATATGATTCTAGTTTCATAATCAATTTGAGATTTTATTAAATTATTTGAGTCTTCCATAAAAACCGATAGGTTTCTGTGCATAGCACAGGTTTGCGATTAGAGATTTCAGAGTATTTCAGTTATTTATATGGTTTCGTAGGTATTTTTTGTCATTTTAAGGTTTTGTAGGTATTTTTTTTTCGTTTTAAGGTTTAGTGGATATTTTTGATCATTTCGGAGGACTTTTGGTCATTTTAACAAAAATACACCTGAAAACCATTAAAATTGCAAAATTACCCATGAAACCCACTTGTATTTTAGAAATGCCCTTGAAAAGCACTATTATAGAAATACCCCCTTAAACCACTAATATTTCAAAAAATCACCTTAAGACAATTAAAATTACAAAAATACCCATTTAAAACAAATAAAATTACAAAAATACCCCTTTAAAACCAATAAATTGTAAAAACACTCTATAAACAACTTATATTACAAAAATACCCTCTCAAAACCATTGAAATTGCAAAAATACCCTTGGAAACAACTGAAGTTGCAAAAATGCACCAGAAAACCACTAATATTATGAAAATACCCCTTGAAAACACTAATACTAAAAAAATACTCCTAAAAACAACTAAAATTGCAAAAATACCCCTGAAAACCACTAAAATTGCAAAAATACACCTGAAAACCACTTGTATTTCAAAAATACCCTAGAAAACCACTGATATTACAAAATGCCCCTTTAAAACCAATAAAATTGCAAAAATACACTCCAAACACTAATATTACAAAAATACCCTCCAAAAACCATTAAAATTGTAAAAATACCCCATTAAAACCAATAAAATTGCAACAATACCCCTAGAAACAACTAAATTGCAAAAGTACCCCAGAAAAACCACTAATATTACAAAAATACCCCTTAAAGAAAAGAAAAGGTAAGATACATTTCATTAAAAAATGTGTTCAATCATGTAAAGAAAAATGAAAGTGCCCTTGAAAAGATAAGAGAACATCAAATAGAAATCCAAATTCATCCAAGAAAGATGAAAAACTCTGTCAAATTAAAGGAAAAAGAAAATGCAGTTCAGTGAAAGCCAATAGAATTAAAAAAAAAAAAAAAAAAAAAGCTTGCTAGGCTGAAACCCGAAATGGTGGTCTAGACAAAAATTAGGGCAAAAGCAAAAAGAAAAAAAAATGAGAGTGAATGATCTGACCATAAGATGGGATACCAAGAACACTAAAAAGAAAAAGTTTTCAAGATTAAAAAAAAAAAAATCAAGAAAAAAAAAAAGGAACCAATGAAGACCAATGAGAAAATGATGAACATGACAAAGATTTTAGCACCAAAGTCAATGGAGGAAGATGTAGAAAACTCTTCCAGTACTTGAATTTAAAGTATTGCATACTTGGGGAAATATCATTAGGGTTTTGAGCATTTTATATCTTCATTTCATAACCTGAACCAACTTCCATTACAACTTTTGAATAAAGGCCTCCTTGAAGTCTTGTTAATTGAAGGCACACCTTTAGCTTTGATAATATTTTCTCTTGAATTAAGAAGGAAAATTGCTTAGGATTATCAAGCCCTACGGGCTGATATCTTTAAAAGACAAAATTTTTCAAATTCTCAAGTGACTTGAGAAAAAATTCTCTAAGTTTGGAATAAACCTCACATAAAAATTCTTTGTTTATAAAAAGTTATGGTCAAAACAATAAGCAAAGGTCGTTTTTCAGCAACGTTTTAAAAGCGTTTTGAGCACTTTTGAGTTATGATTACTTCCAAGCTATCAAAATAACTTCAATTACCTTTTGTAGACATGTCAAGCTCATCATTGGGACTGGGGACTAAAGTTTATTAACCGAGTATAAGATGAGGTATCTACACTTGGCGATACCTTGGTAGCCTTGCAAAAGGATACACAATTTATCGGGTGTGGGCATAGTGGTTTCCTCCTAGGAAAGGGGAGTATGCCTTGGCCGAGTGGATCAGGGTAGAGAAAAGATGGAGTCGCCATTTAGATTAAGTCTAGGAGCCATTTACATAATGCCCTTACATGGAAGGACTGATCTTACTACCAAAGTATGGGTTCGGGGTTTAGGTATGGTTTTGGGAAGGTGTTAGGCACCTAAAACCACTAGACCCGTGGGTCGGCTTCCACTCATTGTATCTTATGTTTTAATTTCATTAAAGGCATATTCAACATCGTTATTCTAAACTCACACACACGCTAGCATACATCTAGCAATCAACATGGCATCAATCATCCCTAAACCCTAACATACACCTATCACGGAAACTCATATCAAACCTAGCATACATCTATCATACATATCATATCATCTCATCCAAGACAGCAAGCAAACAAGATATCACAAGGGCAGAAACATAGGTATGGCAAGATCAAAATAAACATGTGATAGATATCCCTACGTATCATTCAACCAAGCATTTTCATATACATCACCAAAGCATAAGATAAATGTATCTTCATATGAATGCATGTCTTACCTCACTTACCTTACTATATCTCAACACCTATGCATTAATGCATGGACAGTTGATTGCATGTTCATGGCAAAACAAAGAAATCATTAAAGAGAAACCTTAATCTAGCATATTAAAAACAAACAAACAAAAAATCAAATAGAGAAACAAGGACTCAAAAACATAAAAGAGGGTCAAAACAGAGGCATATTTTGTAAAAGAAATAAAGAAACAGGAGCAAAAAAACTCAGATTAGGGTTTTTGGGCACGAGTATGCGTATGCATACAGAGGCCTACGTACACAAGCCAATTGTTTGCGTACGCATACTTCAAGCTTGCATACGCATGCAGAAAGTATGCGCACACAGACACGCCTTAGAACCCTAACCCAGAAATAGAAACACAAAAAACAGAGTAGAAACAAAAACAAAAGAAATTAACAATTTAACATGCTTTAAAACAGAAGGCTACTAAACCCTAGGCTACCTAAACATATTACAACATAAACAAAGCAAGAAAACCAATAGAAAACAAAATTAAAACAAGGAAATGAAAAGAAAAGGGTTAGAACTGAATACCTCAAACAAGAAGCTTTTCAAACTTGATTTTGACCGTTCCCCTCAATCAATCTATTCATAATCAAATACAAAAGTGATTAGTAATCTTAAAACTCGAAGATCAAGGGCAAAAAAGGACTTAATAAAAAAAATTGACTTGAGAATGTTTAGTGAAAAACTCTCTCTTTGATTCACTATTTCTAGTGAATCTTGTATTTTCCCTTAGGATTTTCTGTGTGTTTGAAATATACCATGTAAGGCTTTATATAGTTGAAAAATGGGGGTTTGGAACGGCTCCTAGACGATGTGGGATTCATTCCAAACCTTAGATTTAATGCAAAAAAAAACTTGTCTTTCATAGCTTTTGGAACCCTAGCTATTTACGCAGGTCCGTGTATGTGTACGCATACATCAAACCTGCGCACGCAAATGCGTGTATGCGCATGCAGCTCTAGGATTTTCGTGACCTTTATTTTCCAAAAATAGTTTTATTTTATTCAAAAAAGAGTTATATTTTCCCAAAAAACCTTCCTCAAGTCAATTCATAATCTGATTGGGCCCTAAACCAACCTTGGGTTTAAAATTCTACCATCATTGGAGAACAGGGGCCCAAGTCGTACGAAATGCGGTGTCTACATCGGGGAGGTGGAGATAGGGAATAAAAAAAATAGAACTATAGCTGAGTGTAATGCATACTAGTACGGCCTCCCTCTTTACCTCTAATATCAAATCATCATCTTCCCATTCAACCCAGCTCACCATGTCCTTAGGAAGAAGAAGGGCTCTCTTAATGCAGTTAGCCATGCGGCCACCCCGACTACCTCTCCATGACCTTACCCTTTCAGTGATATAGATGGGATCATCATTGATTGTGAAAGCTTGCGCGTATTGAATAAAATCAGGGTTTACTCCCGTGGACAAGAATGTCGATGAAGGGTAGCCGAGGATCCCCAACTTTAATTGCTTCGGGAGCCTTCTTCAAGATCCAATACATGTTGGTGTATCTAAGAACAAGATGAGCCACCCATAGTTGACCGTCTATGTGTTTGTAAATCGGTGACCGGAGTAGTCTATTGAGATCAGTGGCATTGATCAGCTGCCTATTCTTCTTAAAGGTAACGTCAACTGCAAAATGAAATAGCAAAGTTAGTAAGAAGGTAGTGTTAAGTCAAAGTAAAGGACATTAACTGACGTTCCTAAGTTCCTACCAACCTGCTATACCCTAAGAGATAGGGCAAAGAAGCTCATCAGGATGCCAATTTCCTGTGACCACAAGGAAATCTCCCTCTATTTCCTTGTTGAAGTTTGGGAGATATGAAATCTGCCTGACTTCCTTGTGGCGGCACTTGAAGTAGAAACCCAAGGTTGCGCTATCCTAACAATTGTATATCCAATTGATATCATGCTTTATAAGGTTGAGCTTGATTCTTCTATTAAGCTCGGTAACACTACTGACCACCTTGAATATGTTCGGGGTACACTGGTTGAGACATATCCTAAAATATCTAGGAAAATTGGTGAGAAGTTTACTCATTAGAATCCTAACCCTACCCTCTATGAATACAACTAAAGGGATGATCTCAGTTTCTAGTGTCCTACTAACATCTTCATCATCCTCATGATAGTACCTCACCCCGTCGTTGTTAGGGATCCATATTTCACCCTAAATGCGGCTTACCTCTCGAGAGTGTCAACTAGGGACCTAAACTTACCCATTTTTCTACTTTAAGGAGAAACAAGAATAGATTGGAAGAATGTAAAGAATTAAGGAGGAAGCTTACCTAGACACAGAAAAACTCGAACTGGGCACCTCAGGAAGTTGAATCTCTTAAAATGGTTGAGCTCTCTCTCAAGAACGAGTGGAAAAAAAAGAAGAAATGCGTACCTAGAAACTGGCCTAGGCTTCCCCTTCATATAGGAGTGGGGTGAGTGGTAAAGGGGAGTCTTGACTCTTGGATTCCTACGTCCCATTGAATCCCTAAATCACCATTTGACTGTCTATCTAGCACATATAATTCATCAAGGCTAGGGAAAAAGGGTTATGTTTGGAGCAATTAATGCAAAGTTGCGCCATATTCCATCAATGGCAGTTAATGATGATCCAATGCCTCGAGCCATGATACCCACTCCATTATAAATGAAGAAGAGATTGTGAGGGGTTGGAACATGGCTGCCTCGCGGACTTTAGGCCGAAGATGAAAGGCTAAAGAGACACTCCCGAAATATGACCTCGGCCTAGGTCCCAACTTAAAAAAGCCTAATCCTAAGAAAATATAGCTCATCTGAATCAATTGTCGAGGTAATTTAAGGAACAGATTTACCTCGAGATAGAATGACCTAATCAAGAATAGATCAATGAATTCACCAAAGATGCAACTTCAATTCCCCATTCCTGAGGAACGCGAAGAATATGACGTAGAGCTCAACGTAATAGTCACATTCATATTAATTAGGTGTTTCTACCTAATGTTAGCCCCATTAAATGCTGAATGCCTTGCATAAACAGTAAAGATACCCCAAAAGTCTACCTTCATGATCAAGAAATGGTAAGATGGGGTGCCTGATGGGGCAAGTATCTGCACAAATCCAGTTAAGAGAGATACAACTAGAAAAGAGGAAGGGAAGGAGGATAAAAGGAGGATGGAGCCAACATGAAGGGAGATCTAGAAAAATTAGAGAGAGAGAGAGAGAGAGAGAGAGAGAGAGAGAGAGAGAGAGAGAGAGAGAGAGCGAGAATTTGTATTTTTCTTCCTTCACTTAATTCACTCTTTCTATCTTAGGAATTGGTTTCTTCTTAATCAAAGTTTTTTGTTTCCAATCATCTGTGCCTTCAATTATTTTCCAGCCTTCCCATTGTGGAGTTTTACCTCTCTTTGCATAGAAATTAGTTGTGTTGATCAAGAGTTCTATAG
This sequence comes from Quercus suber, assembly GCF_002906115.3. Taxonomy (NCBI): domain Eukaryota; kingdom Viridiplantae; phylum Streptophyta; class Magnoliopsida; order Fagales; family Fagaceae; genus Quercus; species Quercus suber. The sequence goes on from NW_027070106.1 coordinate 336,726, forward strand.
GCCGTTCTTGATAATTTGTGTTTTGACCCCCAAAATACTCAACACCAAGTGAAAACCAAGAAAAATAGAATGTGTATGTCATTGCATTTAGGAGAGAAAAAAAAAAGCTTTGAGAGGATTTAAAGCTCTAGAAAGATTTACCATTTGTTCGTTTGGCAATTTTGTTGAATAGCTTTTTTTGTGAGACCCTACATCTCCTAATCCTTAATTTTATTTTTTGATAGATACAATAGGGTTTTAATTTATGATGTTCACTCTATAATGATTGCTCTTTATCACCAGGCTAAGATTCCAATTGATTCTTGGTGTAGGCAAGGTTTAAATTACGAATTTCTTTTTTGATGATAAGAAACATTATTTGTTGAGCTAATTAAAACCCATTCATTATTCTTAACTAATCCTATATTATTTTGTAATTGGTATGATAATGATTTAATCATTCAAACAATTCACATAACTTGCACAATAAATTTAAAGAAAGATTGTGATGCCCTAAATTATGCAGATTTGATTGGGTAGGCTTGGATTGTTTGGAAGTGTATTGTGGGGGAGTCAAACATTAAGTGTTTACTAGGTAGATGTTTGAGCATTCACAATGGTGGAACTAAATTTTTAGCTTTTAACATGTCAAAAACTCACTTTATCCATTTTAACGCACCACTTTATAACACACCCAACATCAGTGGTTCTATTTTTTTACCACTTTGATTAAAATAATAGGGAAAAATGCCAAGATACCTCCTAAACTTTGAAGCAGTGGCAAGAACATCCCCTAAACTTTTATTTTCGACAATTTGCTCCTTGAACTATACAAGCTTGCCAAATAAAGCCATCTGTTAGTCTGTCTAGTAAGTGACTAATGGAACACGTGCATTTCATTTATATATTAAAAAAAAACTATCCAAACCGATTGAGAGATCCCAACAATGGCGACATGTTTGAAGAGGAATAGGAAGAAACATGGACATGTCACATCATCTTCAATGCTAAGTTCACCTACCTTGGCAAAATAACCATCATCTTAACTACTAGCTTCATTTAAGTCAAAAGATTAGCACATTTGTGAAGACATTATATAGATGTGTTTTCAACATGTTCGTCACTTCTGTCACTCTTTTCTTCATCACAAGCTTCTAATCCTTCTGTCATGGCTACTATAAAATTCTTTATATCACTTTCCAGAATTGAGTTTCTTTTTCAATTGTTCTATTGTTGAAAGAAAAGAGAGTTTCAAATGATGTAAACTTGTTTGAGGCCATAGATAGTGAGCGCCAAACATGTTCGACAAGTACCATCTTGGGTTTTCAGCAAAGTCTCAAAGCCCAAACCAAAGCTTCATTATGCAACTTCTCTCTCTAAACCCACAGATCAACCTCTCTCTCAAACTCACAGGTTAGTCACCATGGTTGACTCAAGACCGCTACCACCACTGCCGGCTGTGGCTCCTAAGACCAAGCCATCTCTCTTCTCTAGCTTCTCTCTATTAATTTTTCTCTTGCAATTTTCTCTCTATAGCCAATCTACAGCCTCCATAGTTAAAAAGTCTCAAGCTCTAGCCTCTAAGAAGTCAAAACTAATCCCAACTCTAATCTCCACATCTTAAACTCTCTCTCCCTCTCTTAAAATTAATCCATAGATTTCTCCAATCTAGGTTTCTCTCTCAAGGTCGTATACTCTTTTTCATATGGCAATAATGGCTGCAAATGTACAGACGATGATAAGTGGTAGAAAATATAAATGACGTCAGAACCATAAACTCAAGTGATGCACTCTCTATTAGAATGTGGTGGATTTTTTTAAATTTAAATGAAATGCACGTGTGTGTTGTGTTCCGTTAGTCATTTAATAGATAGAATAACGGATGGCTTTATTTGGCAGGCTTGTATGGTTTAAGGAGCAAATTGACCAAACTAAAAGTTTAGGGGTGTTTTGGCCACTACTTCAAAGTTTAGGGGGTCTCTTGGCATTTTTCCCAAAATAATATTAAGAAATCATTAAAATGATAAAATAATCCACCACAAAAACTTTAGCAACTAGCCACAACCACCACTTTAGCAAGCCACAAACGAATTTTTTTCTTCTTCAATTTAACACCAAAATTTTAACAATTTCGTTAGTTAGCATCGTTTTCAAACTATTTAGGAAACTAAAATCTCGAGTCTCTTAGACTTGAGTTTACTGTAGCAACTCGAGTCTTAAGACTCGAGTTTAGTGTGTTGAGGGTGGAACTTGAGTCTTAAAGACTCGAGTACCCACAAACCAGAGACAAACCTAGAAGACAAACCAAAAAAAAAAAAAAACAAATCCAGAAGACAATGTAGAGAATAAACCAGGGAGACACCACTGGAGACACCAAAGAGAACAAACCCAAAAAACAACAAAATCAAACCCAAGCACATTAGAGACAACAAACCTAGAGAGAAATAACAAAATCAAGCAACAAATTCACAGAGAAACAACAAACCCAAGCCGCTCTGGTGCTGAGATCGAAACTACCATGGGTTTGGGGATATTTGTTTTGATTTTTTTGATTGTGGGTTGCTACTTCTTCTTAGGGATGACAATTTTTGCCCGACCTGTGGGTACCCTGCCCGACCTGCGGGTACCCAACCCTAATGGGTTGGGTTTTACCCGGTCTGATTAGAAATAGGGTCGGGTATGGGTTTTTTAAAAAAAAACCCGAAGCGGGTCTGGGTTTTATTAAAAAAACTCGAGACTTGACCCGAAACCCGGTCCAATAAAAACTCGATACCCCTAAATTACCAAAATACCCTAATATATATACCTATAATCTAACCCTAACTAATCCCTCATTTCTTCTTCACTCTTCAGCACAGCAGCCCACTCATTTTAGCTCACTCAGTCTGTGTACCACAGTCCCTCTCCCTCATTTCAGCTCACTCCCACACTCCTTCCTCCCTCACGCCTCAGTCCGACCCTCCCTCAGTCCGAGCCTCTCTCTCCCATAGCTCAATCCACTCAGTCCGACCCTTCCATACTCCTTCAGTCACTAAGTCAGTCATGCCTCCCTCAGTCCTTGATTAGCTTCATCCTTTAGGTACAACCGCAGTCTAGTCTGTGTATCCAAAGCCTATTTCTTGTTTCCCTTTTTTTTTTTTTTTTTTTGGTTAACTAGGTAACTATTCTTTTCTGTTAACCATGTATATCTATGTGTGTGTGAGTGGAAATTGATTATTGAGTTTTATATTAATTTTGGAAATATATTAATTTTTTCTAGGTGTAGTTGTATAGATTATTTGTTTGCATCAGATGGATAGTATCACTAGCTAATGAGTTGGGGTTTTTAAAATGACTTTAATTAGGATAAATTTGTGTTCACATTTGTAAACTTACAAAGGTTTGGGAATGATTTTGTATCTTAGATACCTGAATCTAGCCCGCTTATTAATTTTTTTTTTTCCTTCAAATGAATAGAATACCTCCATTTATAATTTTCTTTACACTAAAAAGTAGGGTTTCTTGAATAGAAGTAAGCGTGGCTTTGTTTCTCTCTTATAATATAACTTAATTAAGGGAAAAAAACCAAGAAGCTCACTAATGCTTTGTTTCTTTTTTTTTTTTTTTTTTTTTTGGTGATTTGGATTTTGTCTTATACAAGTTTCTGAAGAAGAAAAGATATATCGAGTTTATTGAGTTTTTCTTTTTATATTACCTATGTTATATTTTTCTTTTTTCTTTTTCTTTATTGAGTTTTTTTGTTGATGTAATGTTTATGGTTTGCTTAATTTCAAATTTTAATCACTAGACTAAAAAGAAGAAAAGATAAACAATAGCATTATATTGTTCTCCTTTTCAACCTTGGTTGGCCAGCTCAAATTCTTTAGCTTCTATGAAACTATGTGCATTAATCCTCCCAAACATTTGTGGTGTAGCTCAATATGCATGCTGAACAGTACTGACATGATTATGTCCTTATAAAGTCTAAATTTCTACTTATAATAATCCCATCAAAATATGACATACATTTTATGATGAATTTTTATTAATTATATAAATGGTTAAATAGGGTTTGATTTTATGTTTATTGGTTGAGTTAATTGTAACTCCATTCTATCATTGTGTACTATTGGTGTAAGGCTGAATTTTTACTCTGTTAATTTGATTCACATTGATTTGGATTTGATGTTAATCATAAATTAACTCTGTTTGAAATTTATTTTCAAATTAACTTTGTTAACTTGCATTTCTTGTTTTCTTATTGTGATTTTGTGTTTGTTGGGAATGCAGAGCCTAAAACGAAGATGGAAGACACAAACAAATCTGGTTCTTCCTCGCCAAGCGGCTCTCCCTTAAGAACTAGATGTTGTCACTTGCCAACTATGCAGTCTCCTTCGCCATTTTCACGATCACCCTCGCCATTGTCGCCTGGCAACTCACCCTCAGGATCACCATCACCTTTATGCCCATTAAACAACAAGTAAGTGTTTGAATTTGTTGTTAATCATGTTTAATTTATGAATTTGTGCCTATTAATTAATGAGTATGTGTAATAATAAATTTATGATAATTTGTTTTGATTCTAACTCCCAAACTTCTGAACCAATTAGGAGTCCGAAATCCCTGACGGTAGACTTAGAGGTAGAGGAACAAGAAGGGAGTCAACGGAGTCCAGGGATAGAGGAAGAGAGAGAGCAAGAGCCTACAAATGAGGACTTGGATATAAGTAAAAAAAGAAAGACTACCTCAGATGTTTGGGCTCATTTTATAGGAAGAAAATTGAAGGAAAAGTTAAAGCCCAATGCCATCATTGTGACAAACTTTACTTGGGTGATTCTAGCCAAGGTACAACCCATTTGCGTAATCATTTGGCAAGATGTCCACGGATGAAGTATAAAGATATACGACAACAAGTTTTAATTAAACAACAAAATATGGTGGATGGAACTACGAGTTTAAATACTTACCAATTTGATCAAGCTAGAGTGAGGAATAAGCTTGCTCGTAATATCGCCTTTCAATGGTTGATCACATTGGGTTTAGAGAATTTGTGACTGATCTTCAACCTATATTTAAACTTGTCACAAGAAATACTTTGAAGAGTGACTTTCTTAAAATCTATGATAATGAGAGGGAGAAAGCTTTGAAGATCACGGACAAGAATGGAAGTGGGATGGCAATTACAACTGATATGTGGACTTCAAGTAACAAAAAGAGAGGGTTTATGATCATTATCGCACATTTTATTGACCATACTTGGACATTGCAAAGCCGGGTTTTAAGGTAATTTTTTTATCTATAAATTGAATGTTAAAAACTTTACATTTAGAATGTTTATTGAGTTATGTTAAATTGAATATTTATTTATTTATGTTATAATTATTCCTAATATTTTTCTAGGTTTGTTTATATTCCTTCTCCACACACGAAAGATGTCCTTGCTGAAATCCTTGTTGATTGTTTTTTAGACTGGAACATTGATAGGAAGTTGTCCACAATAACCGTAGATAATTGTAGTACTAATGATGCCATAATAAGACTTCTTTTGAATAAGCTTGATACTAGTTCTCTTTTGTTGGGTGGGTCTATTTTGCATATGAGGTGTGCTGCACATATTTTGAATTTGATTGTTCAAGATGGGTTGTCTCTTATTGGTTATGGTATTGAAAAGATTCGTGATAATGTAATTTATTGAACTGGATCACCAGAAATGAGGCAAAAATTTGAAGAAAATGCACGTCAATTGCGTGTTCAATGCACCAAAGAGTTAGTCTTAGATTGTAAAACACGTTAGAATTCAACTTACTTAATGCTTTCTACTGCATTAATTTATAAAGATGTTTTCTCACGTTTGGCTAAATGTGAAACATCTTATACTTGTTTGTCATATAATCATGATTGGGAGGTAGCCAAAGATATTTGTGGGAGGTTGGAGTTGTTTCATAGTGTGACTGAGTTTTTCTCTGGTCGTAAGTATCCCACAACAAATATGTATTTTTCTTTGGTGTGTGAGTTGAAAATTGCATTGAATGAATGGAGTTTGTCTTTAAGTGAGATGATAAGTACGATGGCAAAAAGCATGCTTGCTAAATTTAATTCTTATTGGGCTAATGTTAGTGTTGTTATGGCTGTTGCTGCTATCTTAGATCTAAGATATAAGATAAAGTTATTGGAGTTTTATTATCCTAACATTTATGGTGATAATTCTGATTTAGAGATTGAAAAAAGTAAGAATCTTTGTTATGATTTTCTTGACGAGTATGGAGATGTAGATGAGTCTCCTAAAGGTAATAAAGGAAGTTCTCATATGCCTACAAGTACTTCAAATCAAGTGGCACAAATAAAATTTAGGTTGATTGGGTCAATGTTAAGATTTGATAGGTCTGTGATCAAGTAGTTCAAACAAACATGGGGAGTGGTAGAATGAAATTTGATCATTTCATTGATGAGAGAGTGTTGAAGAGGACTGAAGACTTTGATATTTTGACATGGTGGAAGAGTAATGGTCTCAAGTATCCTACTTTACAAAGGATTGCAAGAGATATTTTAGCTATTCCCGTTACAACTGTTGCTTCAGAAGCTACCTTTAGCACTAGTGGAAAACTTTTAAGTCCACACCGTAGTAGACTACATCCCAAGACTATAGAAACAATGATGTGTGCTCAGAATTGGTTATGGAGTGAAATCAACTATTAGCAATTGTCTAATTTCTATTTATAAAATCAAAATTGTGTTTTTATATTTGTTAATTACAATTTGATGAAGTTTATTCAATTTTTTAATTCATTGTTGTTGTAGGTTCTTCAACTATATCTGGAAATAGTACATTTCAATCAATTGTTGATGATGCGGAGCCAAATGAAAATGATGGGAGTTGTGCCACAGTTGATGGGAGTTATATCACAATTGATGAAGATTAAACAATTTGTATTAATTTAGTAGCTTTTTTACTTTCTTAGACTTGTTGGATTACTTTTTTGGTTTGTAATTATTCTAATTGTTAGGGTTTGTGCTATAAAATCCAATTTATTGGCATGTCATGAATATTTAAGTTGTTTAATTATATGATACTATTTATGAACTAGTGGGACATTATCTTAGTCCATGAGATGCATAATATGTGATTTATGTGAAAAGTCACAAAAAGATATAAATCACAAGTTCTTTGTAAACTCAGAATTTTAGTTTGTAGTTGGTGATGAAATTGGGCATTTCATCTGCGAAGACTATAACATATCAACTAAGATGATTTGTCTTGATCATGGAAGTGAAGACTTCTAGTTGATATGTTTTAAGAGTTAAGACATATTGAACTAGACCACTGTGAGATTTATTATTTTCCTAACGACTGTCAAATGAATAATAAATCTCACGACTTCTATTTACATCAACTCTAAATCCTGAGAGAATAATAGACCTGATCATGAGATGCATGTTGCTTTGATATATCAGGAGTGAGATCTATGTTACGGTCAAAACCTCAGTATGTTGAGCAGTCGCATTTAATGTTGATGGAACATATATTCTCAAGATGGAATTCATAATCTCTTAATGGAGATATAAAATATTCTCTTGAGATAAGTTTAATGGGTTTAGTTATTTAGAGTGTTGGGTCCAACCACTTTAATAAGGAGTTACTAAAGTATATATTTATGGAATTGGATTTCATAAATATATGATGAATAACATAAAAAGATTAAACCGGGTACTCAAGGATTAAGTTGTAGTAATTTTCAAAATGGTAGTCTATTTTATAACTTTGTATTACTACGAATATTTTTATGAAGGAGTTGTATGAATAATAAAGTCTTGGAATATAATTTATTAATAAGGCCTAGAGTGCAATTATATTCTTATAGTGGTATTAAATATAATTAATGGTAACTTTGGACTTGTCAAGAGTTGACAAAAAAGTCCAAGGCCCATTGGAGCTAGAGTCTTATTTGTTCCCTTTGGTCCCATCTCAAGCCACAAACTAAATCCCAATTTGGTAAGTCCAAAAGGCTAACCCAATTAGATAATCAGTCATTATTTAATAAGAGTTATTAAATAAAGAAACTACAGAGAATAGTTTAAACGTACGTAGGATAAAAAAAAGAAAAGAAATCAGATTTTCTCCACAAGGAGAAAAAGAAGTATTTTTTTTTTTTTTTCTTTGAGAGTCTATGTACAAAAGACTGATGGAGAGACCACACATCTTGGGCACCATGTGGAATTGAGATGAAAATTGAAGGTATTCTCAAGTCATGTTTTGAAATTCACTGCATCAAGGTACGCATCTTGTTCTTTATTCTAGAATTCATGGTTACATGTTATCTTGCAGTGATTGAAGTAGATTCGTCTTTTGTTGCTTGTGCTGTGTGTTTTGTATGAGATACAAAACCAGATTTTCCAACAAATGGAATTAGAGCGGTCTTCAATATCATGCTTGTACAACACGTAATTGGGTTTTAGAATCAAAGAAAACCGTTTGCTTGTTGTTTCAAGTTTTCTGCAGTAAAAGTTTCTGCATAATTTTGTTTTAAAACTATTGTTCATTAAAACCAGATGGCGTGTGTTTCTAATCTTTGTATTAAAGTGGAACACGGTGGTTAAGAATTGCTATGTTTCTAATCAACATAGATTGTCCAGGTGGGCATACAGTTATTAGAAGCGATATACATTTGATAACGTTGATTACACTTTATTGAATGTAGAATAACGGTTTACTTTTTTTTTTTTTTTTTTTTTTTTTTTTTTTTTTTTTTTTATTTATTGAATGTAGAATAACGGTTTACTTTTTTTTTTTTTTTTTTTTTTTTGTCTCTATATTTTATTAATAATGTTTCAGTGAATTCGTTTGCATGATGATGTTCAACGTTGTTTCATTGATATTGTTTATTAATATATATATGGATTCATATGATTATATGAGTCTAAGTTATAGGGTTTCACATGAATATAATTATTGAATGTAAGTGGAATAACTGTCATGTGCGTAAGTTTCTTTATTGCATCGCATGGATGTTTTGCACTGAAGGATTCATCCTATTGTTGTTCACCTTACATTATATATATTTATTTTATGATCAAACAGTAAGTTAATGTTAGGATTATGAAATTTATTCCTAATGAGATTAGGATTGTGTTTTCAAGGGTTTCTAGCATATTAGGGTTCTTGATCTTCATCTTGAAAACCTTAATGTTTGATCTGTAAATCTTCGTTGATAAAATCAAAAAGTGTTTTTGATGGAAGAACAATGATGATGTCAAAAACGGTTATTTGAAAAACTGAAAACACGGGTTTTACGCGGGTTAGCTTCTTGCGAGGCTACTCGCGAAAAATGCCACTGAAGCATAAAAATTTTCGCAGTTAAACTTTACCCGTGACATACCCGCGAGACAGTAGCGAAAGTTTTTGTCTGAGTTTTGTATTTTCAATTTTTTACTTAACTCGTTTTCACGGGAAGCACTTAGTCGCGAGATACTCGCGAGACAGCAGAGAAAGTTTCTGTCTAAATTTTGTATTTTCACTATTTTGTGTTTTCAGATACGCCTTTTTTTGCGAGAAGAGCTTAGTCGCGAGATTCTCGCGAAAATGCATTTGAAGGGAATTTTGAATTTTTTTTCTAAATGTTTTCAAATGTATAAGGTGTAAGGCAATGTGTGATGTGATTACACATGGTTCTAACTAAAAGACCTAATGAGATCAAAAATGTTAGTTAAATAGAACTCTTAGTACTAAATTGTTTTATGATTAAAAGTCCTTAATTTATTTTAATTAGAGGTTTTTAATGAGATTAAAATTCTAATTGAAATTATATAATTTCTAATGAGATTAGAATACTTTGTCTAGTAAATTAAAGATAGAGTTCTATATAACTAATTTTTGATTCATTAGTGTTTAAGGAATCCTAAATAGTTTAAGACTTCCATTTTAGTTAGTGATTCTAATAAGATTAGAGTCTTTATCAAGTGCAAGGTTATAAATTGTGATGGGATCACAATTATTTAAGAAAAACCCAAATAACGAGTGGGAGTGCTGAAATAACCTTTTTTGTTAAGTTTATTGTAATGAGAATAGATACCTTGTCTTGACTTTGAGTCTTGCATTCCATGAAGAGGGTATTTACTTCACGGATTACAAGGTTAAACTTCTTTGTGATTGCGTGAATGTTCATTACGCTATTGTGACGTGACTTAGTAACATCACATTGAATTTAAACAATTAAACACATTTGATGTGTAGGGTTAAAATTGTGATTAGATTATAATAATTTCATGTCAATCCACTTATTTTAAAATTTCTAGTGGGAGAGAGATTCAAGGGTTGATTCTCACGGCCTCCATTGCTAGTTTATAGTAGTGTGATTAGGCACCTCGCCTTGGCGTATATGCCTTGCTCTCTTCGGAGGGTGTTTCATTCATGGTACTACAGATTAAACTTCTTAATGATAGATGAAGTGTGTTTTTACATTGAGAACGACCACGCTTCCGTGGAGTTACTTGGTGACTCGCATTGATTCTAGGCAATGGTGTACACGAGACTAAGTGTAATGTTAACCTCCCTTCGGAGCTATGTCATTATTACTTAGAGGCTAAAGGAAAAGCGGCATATTATTTTTGTTTGGTAAGAGTTACCATGATAGCATTAATAATGAGAATAATTCTCGCCTGATCATAGTGATTGGTATGACCTCGCTTCCGAGGAATATAAATTGCAGGATTAGGTTGTCGTTGCACCTAGTATAATATGTTTTTCGGGTTCCATATTATATGATTATGGATGCAAAATAATAATGTCTTGGTTATTATGTTCATAGTCGCAAAATAAAGTTGTCATAAATTTTGTCCTCTAGCTACTATTTTAGTTGAATCACATTAACTAAGAAATAATTTTGAACATGGTACTTAAAGGAGTTGAAGTACATATTTATGTTACGATTTAGCATTGTCATAATTTCCTATACGTGATGCATTTAATGGAAGATAGCTTATGATATGATCATAGTCTCCATTGAAATACTAAAATGTTCATTGGCTTCTATCTCAATTGTGCTATAGCATGAGATGCAAGAGTTAGTACTAGACTTAGACTTTATATTAACTCTAAATGAGATGTTTGGTATGAATTGTATTGAGTGCTAAAAAAAGCTTAAGGAGTTCCAATTCTATATCATTTTATGAAAATATATTTTAAAAATGAATTGGAATTCTTGGATGTAGAGATTAAATGTTAATCTCATATGGATATGATCCATAAGTCCTTGTTAGAATCATTTGATCAATTCAGCTTGTTTTGAAAATAAATTATTTTTATGTTACCTGAATTAATGAGTGAGTTCTACGCAACGGAAGACATCCTAAAAGCTAAGGCTATGATCAATATGATTTAGTTTGAATCCTTAGCCTAAACCAAAAGGTAAGGGTGGTAAGAAGAGGAATTATAATACCAAACAGTTGGACAAATTAGTTGCTCTAATAGTTGCCAAGAGGAAATTAGACTTAAAAGTATGACAAAAAAGAAAGCGTTTCTGTTTTGGTAAAGCTAAGCATTGTCCATGATTGTCTTCTAGATGGAAATTTACATGTTTTACTATATAAAGAGAAAATTTCCATCCTTTGTAATTGTATGTTTTGTTACTTATGTCTATAGATCTTATTAATCTAAATGATATTCAAGATTGATGAAAGATGGGCTTTTAGAACCATTTTTTATTATATTCTCAATCTATAAATTCTATTTAGAGGATAATAAAATCTAGAGTTCCTTTTTATAAAGAAATGAAGTTCTAATGACTTCTTTAAGTTAGTGCATACATAAAGGAGGAATATGGCTCTTTTAAAGATAAATTGTTCTAGAAGAAAAATGTTAGAATTTGTTGTAAGATAAATATAAAATACATTTGGAAATGAGTTGGTTGTATTAGATACACAACAAGACATTATTCTATAGATAACTATTACACTAGTACAACATCGTAGTGGGAGGATTACCAAAATAAATTCATAGTTTTGGAATAAACTTTTGTAGTTATTCCACAAGGATATGAATTTGATCCTCGGTCCTACATAAAGGCAATAAATGATATGAATATGGATTACTAGATCAAGGTTATGTTAATAGAATTATATTCTATTTAAAGTCTATAACTTCTAGAGGCGCCTAATGGTATTAAGCCTATTATTTTCAAATAGGTTTACAAGAAAATGAGATTGATAGTTTTGAAGGTGCAAACCTTCAAAGTCAAGACTAGTGGCAAAAGATTTATTCAGAAAGAATTGGTTCAACTATGAAAAGATTTTTTTACCAATAGTCAAGTTTGACTTTATCTAGATTCTTTTATCCATTATATTTCATTTTGATGAAATATGGCTATAGATATCAAGAAAGCTTTTTTTAGTAAAAATCTTGAGGAAGACATCTAAATGATGTAACTAGACTTCTTCATAGTAAAGAAATAGTAGTGTTTAGCATGCAAGTTGCTTAAAGTCCATTTATGGACTAAAGCAAGCATCTAAATCATAAAATGTCATCTTTGATCAAGCAATCAAATTGTTTGATTTTGATCAAGTATTAAAAGGCCTTATGTGTGTAAAAGTTATATAGAATAATAAATCTCTTAATGTATGTTGATGACATTCTAATCATTTAGAATGATGTAGAGTTATTGTTAACAATGGAATTTGTGGTTGTCTAGTCCAGTTTGATATAAAGTACTTGGGAAAGACTAGCTACATCCTAAGAATTATAACTTTGTTAAAATTCAGAAATTAGGATGTTGGGTCTATCTCAAACTGCTTAAATAGATTAGATTCTAGTTGTATAGCATGAATACTTTAAGAAATGATTCATTCCTTGTAAGTTTGAAGTTTTTTTATATAGGACTATAGTCCTAAGACATATAAAAGGAAGAGCATACTAAGACGGTTACTTATATTAAATTTATAGGAAGTCTTTATGCTATGCTATATACTAAGCTAAATATCTATTTTGTAGTGGGCATGGTAAGCAAATATCAATTGAATCAAAGATTACTTAATTAAGTGGGAGTAAAGCATATACTCAAATATTTTAAGAGAATGAGGGATTATATGCTTGTCCACCAAAGTGAGGATTTGATGATTACTGGTTGTACAAATATTGACTTGTAGTTTGATTGTAATTCATGAAGTAAGACTTCAAGATATGTGTTCATCTTAGGTGGTGAAGATACACATTAAATGTAAGTATTATCCCATTAGAGAGATATGAGTACTTAAAAAGTAGTAGTAGAAAATGTGATTTATGCAAGAAATATGGCTGAAACTTGTTTCCAAACATTGCCTTAGAGTAATTGTGAGTTACTGTAAAGGGAGATAAGTATTGGATATATGATAAATTGTCTTTATGGGCAAGTGGGAGATTGTTAGGGTTTGTGCCCTAAAATCCAATTTATTGGTATGTCATGAATAATTAAGTTGTTTAATTATATGAGACTATTTATGAACTAGTGGGACATTATCTTAGTCTATGAGATGCATAGTATGTAATTTATGTGAAAAGTCACAGAAAGATATAAATCATAAGTTCTTTGTAAACTCATAATTTTAGTTCGCAGTTAGTAATGAAATTGGACATTTTTTCTGCGAAGACTATAACATATTAACTAAGATGATTTGTCTTGATCATGGAAGTAGAGCCTTCTAGTTAATATGTTGATATGTTTTAAGAGTTAAGACATATTGAACTGAATCACTGTGAGATTTATTATTCTCCTAACGACTGTCAAATGAATAATAAATCTCACGACTTCTATTTACATCAACTCTAAATCCTGAGAGAATAATAGACTTGATCATGAGATGTAGTTGTTTTGATATATCAGGAGTGAGATCTATGTTACGGTCAAAACCTCAGTATGTTGGGCAGCCGCATTTAATGTTGATGGAACATATATTCTTAAGATGGAATTCATAATCTCTTAACAGAGATATAAAATATTCCCTTGAGATAAGTTTAATGGGTTTAATTATTCAGAGTGTTAGACCCAACCACTTTAGTAAAGAGTTACTAAAGTATATATTTATGGAATTGGATTTCATAAATATATGATGAATAACATAAAAGGATTAAATTGGGTACTCAAAAATTAAGATGTAGTAATTTTCAAAATGACAGTCTATTTTATGACTTTGTATTACTACGAATATTTTTATGAAGGGGTTGTATGTATAATACAGTTTTGAGATATAATTTATTAATAAGGCCTAGAGTGCAATTATATTTTTATAGTGGTATTAAATATAATTAATGGTAACTTTAGACTTGTCAAGAGTTGACAGAAAAGTACAAGGCCCATTGGAGTTAAGAGTCTTATTTGTTCCCTTTGGTCCCATCTCAAGCCACAAACTAAAACCCAATTGGATAGGCCCAAAAGGCTAACCCAATTATATAATCAGTTATTATTTAATAAGAGTTATTAAATAAAGAAACTACAAAGAATAGTTTAAACGTATGTATGATAAAAAAAAGAAAAGAAATCAGATTTTCTCCATAAGGAGAAAAAGAAGTTTTTTTTTTTTTTTCTTATTTGAGAGTCTTTGTGCAAAAGATTGATTGAGAGACCACACATCTTGGGCACCGTGTGGAATTGAGATGAAAATTGAAGGTATTCTCAAGTCATGTTTTGAAATTCACTGAATCAAGGTACGCATCTTGTTCTTTATTCTAGAATTCATGGTTACATGTTATCTTGCAATGATTGAAGTAGATCCGTCTTTTGTTGCTTCCGCTGTGTGTTTTGTATGAGATACAAAACCAGATTTTCCAACACTAAACTTATGGGATTTATTTTGTAGTTTTTTAATTTCTTGGACTCGTTGAACTACTTATTTCTTAGACTTGTTGGATTTATTTAATTTTTATGTTTAGTTGGTGATTTTAGTTATGATTTTGTTGATTAATGATTAAATGGTTATTGTGGGGGTAAAAGCCCCAAATTATGTATTGGGCCTAGGGCCCTATTTGAAGACTAAAGTGTGTTCGAAGAGAAAAAAATGGTTGAGAAGGAACCCAGGTGGGAGAACTATACCTGGGAATGAACGGAGAGTATAGTCTGAAGAGAGCACCAGTAATCTGAAGAGTGTGTTCTCCTCGGATATAAAGAGTCTCAGTCAAGCAAGTACCTGGGAGGTTCGAGTGACCTTCCTGACGGTTCCAATGACAAAGATAAACCTCAGGCATGCATAGAGATGATAAGAACGGATAAATATCTAAAGTAAGCTGCTACCACCACATTAAATGCACTGTAGCAACTTTTTTGGTTGCATTAATGTGGAGAAGACCCCTGAACAGTGCATTCTCAACCACCACCACTCACAAAGAACCATAAAAGATGCCAAATGGGATATACACTTAAGTGAAAGCTCAGATGACTAATAAGTGTACGATCAAGATGATCTAAAAAGAGGCTATATAATGTAAGAGGTCTCCTAGAGAACGGGGGAGAGAGAGAAAAAAGTCTGTGATATTTCTAAGAATGATACATGCAAAAGTTTGTCTTTTCGAACATGAATATATTAAAGTTTCAAGTTTGCTCTTACATTGATTCATTAGTAAAACCATTATTGAAAGTTGTTTAATTCACAACCAGCTTAACTCTTTCACCCACTCTCTACAAATTCGTTGTATTGGGCTTATTGGACTCATACTCTAAATCATTTGGTCTTGGGTCATAAATCTTGACCTTACAATTGGCGCCGTCTGTGGGAAGAGCTTGAGCAGAAAGGGAAGCAATAGTTGATAATGGCTAAACCAGGGCAACAACCAGCAGAATCGAGGGCATTCCAACATGTTGATCATTTTCTTAACTTGGAGTGGAGACAAGATCGTGATGGTAGTGTACACACTACGCATACTGATCGAAGCTAGTCACATGGTGGAAGTCGCGTGTCTCATGTAGAGAAGAACAAGAACACGCAACTAGAAATTGACAAGCTGAAAAGGGAGTTGTGCCATGCAAAGAGAAAACGAATTTCTTCGTATTCTGATGAAGACTCTGATGATGAACAAGACGTCACTTACAAGCAGAGATCTCAAACACCAATTAGTGAATCTTTCTCCTATAAAGAAGAACATTATCGTAAACGACAACCGCAAAGTCCGTCACGTGGAGGTGTAAGGAACGATGCTATGAGCAAGGCCTTGAACCAAATCTCCAAATCACCTTTTACGCGCAGGATTGAGGAGGTAAGACTTCTTCGTCGTTTTCATCAACCGACGTTCACTATTTACAATGGAAAAACAGATCCTGTAGAGCATGTAAGCCATTTCAACCAGATAATGGCAGTCCATTCTAAAGATGAGGCTTTGATGTGCAAAGTTTTCCCCTCCAGTCTTGGACCAGTCGCGATGAGATGGTTTGACAGCCTGAGAGTAAATTCCATCAATTCATTCAAAGAACTCACCCAAGCATTTGGTTCCCGTTTTGTCACCTGCCGAAGAGTGGCCAGGCCCTTGGCTTCATTGCTATCCTTGAGCATGCAAAAAGGTGAGACCTTGAAAACATACTTAGATAGGTACTGAAAGATGTTCAATAAGATGGAAGGCGACTGTGATGGAGTGGCCCTCAATACGTTTAAGCTCAGCCTCCCTATTGACCATGGTTTAAGGAAGTCCTTAACTGGTAAGCCAGTTACTAACGTGCATTAGCTCATGGACCATATTGACAAGTATAAAAGAGTTGAGAAAGATCAACAGTAAGGAAAAGGAAAGGACAAGATTATCCCCCAAGAGAGTAGGGATTTCAGGTCGGATCGTTACAAGAACAGTAAACCGCGGAGAGATTTTGCTGGACAATCAGGATCATTAAATCTTCAAGTAGTCAGCGCTGTATTCAAAGAACTAGTGCACCAAGTCTTGGAAAAGATTAAGAATGAATCATTCTTCAAGTGGCCGAATAAGATGGTGGGAAACCCTGAGAGGCGTAATCATAATCTTTATTGCCAGTACCATCAAGACCATGGGCATACCATAAAGGATTGCAGGAGCCTGTGGGATCATTTGGACCAACTAGTCCACGAGGGTAAGTTGAGACAATTCTTGCACCACTCTAGTGGCCGAGGAAGTCAGGTGAACTAGGAGCCTCAAAGGGATGATTCTTCAAAGCCTCCTTTGAGAACTATCAATGTCATCTTCGCCGCACCGAGGAGAACAGGATCTTGGCCATCCAAGGTCATGTCAGTAGCCCGGGTACCCGCAGGGGACTTTAGTCATGATCTGAAGAGAGCTAAATCGAATACTAAATCGGTGTTAGGGTTCTCGGACGAAGACAAGGTTGGAACCATCCAACCCCATGATGACGTTTTAGTAATCACCCTCAGAATTAGATGGTATGACGTGAAGAGGGTAATGGTGGACTAGGGTAGTGCGGTAGAGATAATGTATCATGATCTTTACAAGGGGTTGAACTTAAAACCCGATGACTTAGCACCATACAATTCTCCTCTAGTGAGTTTTGAAGGAAGAGTTATTACCCTGAAGGGCTAAATACGATTACCTGTGCAGACTGGTGCAGAGGTAGTAGAGGTGGATTTCGTCATTGTAGATGTATATTCGCCCTATACTGCAATTGTAGCTAGACCTTGGCTTCATACACTAGGGGCTATTTCCTCTACTCTGCATCAGAAAGTTAAGTATCCGTCTAAGGGTCAAGTTAACGAAATCTTGGGAGATCAATCTATGGTGAGACAATGCTTGGTGGCTGCCATCCAGCATAAACCCAAGATTGAGTCCTTGGCCCATGCTGGAAGGGATTTATAGCAATTAAAACATCCAGTTCTGCACACCAATGATTTAGCTGAGGGTGTGAGAAGTGAAGATTTGACAAAAGTTACCATCGAAGATGATCTAGAGAAGTTCTTTCTAGTCGGATCTCAATTACCTCTTCAGGAGAAGGATGCGCTCGTAGAATTCTTTTTGAAAAATATCGATGTATTTGCTTGGAATGCTTATGAAGCCTTAGGGGTAAATCCAGAATTCATTTGTTATCACCTAAATGTCAACTCTTTAGTCAACCTTAAGAAACAGCCTCCTCGACGTCCATCCAAGGAACACGCTGATGCAGTATGGGAGGAGGTAATGAAGCTCAAACAGGCTGGAGCTATTAAGGAGGTGTTCTATCCTGAGTGACAAGCAAATACTGTAGTGGTGAAGAAGAAGAATGGGAAATGGCGAGTATGTGTAAACTTCACTGACTTAAATAAGGTTTGCCCCAAGGATCCTTTTCCTATGCCTAAATTGATCATCTAATAGATGCCACTGTCGGCCATCCTCAAATGAGTTTCCTAGATGCCTTCCAAGGTTATCACCAAATACCATTAGCCCTGGATGATCAAGAGAAGACTGCTTTTGTCACCCCTATTGAGAACTACCACTACAAAGTGATGCCATTCGGTTAGAAAAATGTAGGGTCCACCTACCAAAGAATGATGATAAGGATATTTGAGCCACAATTAGGTAAGAGTATTGAGATCTACATAGATGACATGGTGGTGAATAGCAAGATTGTTTCAGAGCATGTGAAAGACCTTGAAAACATTTTTGAAATTCTCAGAAGATACAAATTGCATTTAAAAGCCTCCAAGTGCTCATTCGGCGTCGGATCAGGCAAGTTCTTAGGGTACATGGTGACTCACAGGGGAATTGAAGTTAACCTCGATCAGATAAAGGCCATCAACAATTTACAAGCTCCTTGGAATCTCAAAAAAGTTCAGAAACTGACAGGAATGACCGCTGCTCTGAACTGATTCATCTCTCGATCAGCAGATAGGTGTAAACCTTTCTTTTCATTGATCAACAAATGGAAAGGATTTGAGTGGACTGAAGAGTGTGCTCTAACTTTCCAATAACTTAAAGACTATTTAGCTCGACCGCCAATCATGTCCAGTCCTAAGCCAAATGAAGTCTTGTTTGCCTACATTGTTGTGGCTCCTTATGCTGTGAGTTTGGTGTTGATACGAGTGGACCAAGGTGTACAAAGGCCAGTTTACTACGTGAGTAAATCATTGCATGAAGCCAAGATTCGATATTTGCCACTAGAAAAAGCTATCTTGGCAGTAGTGCTCGGTACACGGAAGCTATCTCATTATTTTCAAACACATATGGTGGTTGTTCATACCCAACTTCCACTCAAAACCATACTCAGAAGTGCTGACTACACATGAAGAATAACCAAATGAGGCATTATCCTAGGGGCTTTTGACATTAAGTATATGCCCCGCACCTCCGTAAAGGGGGCAGGTCCTCGTAGATTTAGTAGCTGAGTTTACTAAGCCCTCGTTAGAAGAATTGATACCAACACAGGACATAGATGAAAATCCGGTTGGCGTAATCTCCCAAAAAAGCCCTTCATCCTGGGAAGTATATGTAGATGGTGTAGTGATTTAGAAAGGATCTGGAGTGAGGATAGTGTTAATATCTCCAGAGAGAATTGTTATCGAAAAGTCACTAAGACTAAGCTTCATGGCCACAAATAATGAGGCTGAATATGAAGCTCTATTGATGGGAATGGCTATGGTTCAAAGAATGGGAGGAAAGTCAGTGGAAGTGTTCTCGGATTCAAGGCTAATCGACGGACAAGTACAAGGGGAATTTGAGGCGAAAGATGAAAGAATGTAGGATTAACTAAGCCGAGTTAAATGCTTGCAGTCGGAGTTTGAATCTTTTAATTTGCTACACATCCCCAGAAGTGGAAATTCACATGCTGATTCTTTGGCCACGCTCGCCACATCCTCGGCGCAGGATTTGCCTAGGGTCATCCTCGTCGAAGACTTGCATAAGCCTACGGGAACAAGGAGTGAGGTTGTTCAAATTCATCAAATCAGAGCCGAGTTCAGTTGGATAGATCCTATAGTTAAATTCCTAAAGGATGATATTTTGCCCGAAGAGAAGTTGGAAGCCGACAAAGTTCGGAGGAATCTAAGAACCATAAATTGTACAAACGCTCCTATTTAGGGCCATACTTGCTGTGCATACATCATGAAGCAGCTGAATCACTCCTCGAAGAGTTGCGTGAAGGAATCTATGGTAGCTATGCTGGATGTACATCTTTGGCTCATAGAGCCATTACTCAAGGCTATTAGTGGCTGAACATGCAGAAGGAGGCCTATGAATATGTTAAGAAATACGATTAGTGTCAAAGGTTTGCGCTGAACATACATCAACTAGGAGGAGTGCTTAATCCACTGTCTAGCCTATGGCCATTTACTCAATGGGGCTTAGATATTATGGGTCCATTCCCTAAGGTTGCAAGAAATAAGAAGTACCTTCTGGTCGGCACAGACTATTTCACCAAATGGGTTGAAGCTGAGCCTCTAGCCAACATTAGGGACGTAGATGCAAAGAAATTTATCTAGAAAAATATTGTCACTCAATTTGGGATTCCTCATATCTTCATCTAGGACAATGACCTTCAGTTTAATAGTAAAGCATTCAGGAATTATTGTGGTGAGTTGGGGATCACGAATAGATACTCCACCCTTACTTATCCCCAAGGGAATGGGCAAGCAGAAACTGTTAACAAAGTCATAGTAAATGGACTAAAGAAGAGACTAGATGACGCGAAGGGCAAATGGGTGGAAGAACTACCACACATACTTTGGACATATAGAACTATGCCTCGTAGGTCTACCGGAGAGACCCCCTTTTCAATGACCTATAGGGCTGAAGTTGTCATACCTTTGGAGACTGGATTCCTAACATTGAGAACAAGTTCATTCAGTCCGACCGGCAATAGTGAGCTGCTAAAGAAGAGTTTGGATCTGATTGATGAAAAGAGGGAAAATGCAATGGTCCGATTAGCACATTACCAATAAAAGTTTAGGCAAGGTTATGATGCGAACGTAAAACTAAGGCCTCTAGAACCTGGTGATTTGGTGCCCAGGAAGGTTGTGGGCATTGCAAAGAACCCAGCTTGGGGAAAATTAGGACCCAATTAGGAAAGGCCATATCGTATTACTTCAGGAGTTGGCATTGGGGCATATTTCTTGGAAGATTTAGATAGTCATGTAATACCACACCCTTGGAATGTAAACAACCTTAAAAAGTACTATTATTAATTGAACCTTTTCTTTGATCAATATGTCAATTTATTATATAAAGTGTTTAAACTTAAATCCAATCATGCCTGAAGTTTTCGGACAAGATGATTTGGGTTAGTTAACACTCTATTACAATTTTTCTAAGTGTTTAAATTTAAATCCAATCATGCCTAAAGTCCTCGGATTAGATGATTTGGGTTAGTTAATACTCCATTACAAGTTTCTTAAGTGTTTAAACTTAAATCCAATCATGCCTGAAGTCCTCAGAGCAGATGATTTGGGTTAGTTAACACTCCATTACAATTTTTCTAAGTGTTTAAACTTAAATCCAATCATGCCTAAAGTCCTCGAACCAGATGATTTGGGTTAGTTAACACTCCATTACAATTTTCTTAAGTGTTTAAACTTAATCCCAATCATGCCTAAAGTCCTCGGACCAGATGATTTGGGTTAGTTGACACTCCCTTACAATTCTTGTAAGTATTTAAACTTAAACCCAATCATGCCTGAAGTCCCCGGATCAGATGATTTGGGTTAGTTGACACTCCCTTATAATTCTCCTAAGTATTTAAACTAAAGTATTCGAATAAATTCTAGCTTATGATAAACCTCTTTGGCCATGCACTCAATGCAAAATCAGTGCTCAAAAGTATTATTCGTAAGTATTTGAGAAAGCCTATGAGACCTTCATATCATTTAGTGCCCTTATTGTTTGTTAATAATCCTTATACAACTTGTTTCTTCCAGTATTTAAGTAAATTGTCTGTATCATTAATATAATATCATTGTTAAGTTTGCTTATGTTATATTAACTACAAATCAATTATTTGCAATAATAATAAATTTCATAACATGTGCAACGAAGACAGAAAATAAAAGAACAATTTTATTGACTAAAAAGAAAGTACATTGCAATCCCTTACATAAAAAAATTAAAAAAAAAAAAACTAATACAAGTACAAAATAAAAATTCTTAGACATCTAAATCTACGTCTGGGTGGCCAAGGAGTCAACTGTCTGGCTAGGCTGAGCAGCAGCAGCATTTGGGGCTTGATCTTTAAGTTCAGGAGTTCTCTTCTTCTTCTTCAGATCTTTACTCTTTTCTTAAACATCCTCAGATTGCTTACCCGTCCCACTAGTCTGACCAGACTCTTTGGATGCTTCAATAGGATCAGGAAGGGTCTGGTCGACTATAGGCTGTTCTGAAACTTCTGGGAGTTTGCAAATGTCTAGTTGGTAGCAAATACTCCTAGGTTGCCTCAAGTCAGCCTCTGGAGGGACTCCAGCAGCTTCCAGGGCTTTGTCCTAAGTTATATCATAGTATTCTCTGCAAACCTTTGCAAACTCCTCAGTGAGTCTGAGTTGGGTCTCCTCCACCCTGAGCGTATAGGCTACCTGCCTTTCGGCCTCGACTGCCTCCTTGGCTAGCTGACCACTCTTCTCAGCCAATTGGGTAGCTTACTTGGCAGTCTGTAGCTCAACCCGAAGACCTTTGACCAACTCTCGCTCTGTCTCAAATTGATCTCAGTCATGCGCAACTGCGTGCGTTGGTCTTCGACCTGCTTTTCAGTGGTCCTCAGGTTAGCATTAAGATTATTCGTTTGGTTGGTTATTTCTTTCAGCTGCTCGGATAGCCGAGAGTAATCTTCCTTCAGATTACCCAGAGACTTTTCAACCTCAGACCGAGTGTAAGCTTCGACCTGGGCTTCATTATAAGTCCTTTTATTCCACTCTTCAACCACATAAACCTGCTGGGTAATCTACATAGTAGAATGAAGAATTTCAATATAAAGTAAAGAAAAAGGAGCGAATAAGAAAGATCAATATTCTAGTTGAAGAAGTGGGCTAATTCACTTACCATGGCTAAATCCCTTTTGAGGGATAAGAAGAGTTCATATTGGCTAAAGTGCCTGTAAGACTCCATGTTCTTCGGAAGGAGGAAGGGTTGCTACAGGGCTTCAACAACTAAACATGCCCTCCCCCCGTGATAATTTATGAGGGATGCATCCCATGGGATGGGAGCACCATCCAATTCCAGCTTAGAGAACCAGGTGCACGGTCCTCGACGCACCTCAGCAACAAGAGATTTATCTCGGCTATTCGTAGATGAAGCCCTTTTGCTCCGTTGGTCCTTGACCACTTTCTGTTGCTTAGTCCCTTTTGGAGGCACCACCTCTCTTTCTTCATTATCTGTAAGGGGCCTCTTCTTCTTCGGATCTGGCAATTGCTTTAAACCGAGATCAGAAGGAACTTGAGGAGGTGGTGGAGGAAGACTAACAATTGATTGAGACGTACTGGTCTCTTTGGCCCCAACTTTTGTATTTCTATTCTTCATCAAGTCCCTCAGGCTTGCCATGTCTTCCTCTTCTAAAGAATCGTCTGGAAGAGCAGTTATCAGGATAGGAGGGAGAACACTGGATTACTTGTCAATCTCTTCCTCGCCTTCCGAAATTGGAATGACTTGAACCCCTCATGAAGCCTTTCTTTCAAACTTAAACTTGTCAATCTGCTTCTCAAGCGAAGAGGTTGAGGAAGCAACTCTTTCTCTTTTTGCAGCCGCTTGTAGAGGAATTTGTTGGACTGGCTGTATGAGCTGTGACACACCCTGCGGATTCGGATGTAGTACAGGAGGAAGATCTATTGGCGCTAGGAAATTAGGCCGAGAGACGTCTATTCAGTTAATCCGATAATCCCCTTATGTGATAGCGTTGCTGATCGGCTGAAAATCGGTCAATTTGGGTGTGAAACCAAGAATAAGAGGAATGGACCGAAGTTGCCCGTCTTCACTTACAAAAATTTCTGATCATAGTAAATAATTGAACGCGGTGACGTTTGTAAGGCTGAGTCGAGGAGTAACATGTTCCTTATCTGTTGACACCATAACAGAACTTAGTCAGAAACTTGAAAATAATGATACAAAGAGAAGAGAGATTGTTAAAAAAAAAAAATGAAATCTATTGTTAGGAAACCTAAATCTAGGATGGCCTACCTAGCTCTCCTGGTTGGGTTGGGCAATAAAGATCGTCATGCCACGCGCCCGAGATGATCAGATAATCGTCTTTCATCCCTTTGTTAGACTTGGGAAGGCAGGAGACGAGTTGAACAACGTTGGATCGGGATTTAAGATAATATCCCGCTCCCTTTTGGGTGTGGCACTTGTACATATGTACCACATCAAGCCAGGTGAGTTCCAAGCCTAGATGACGGTTCAAATCGTCAACTGCTCTTAAGATTCTAAAAACGTTGGGCGCACATTATTCGGAACTAAGCCCATGGTTTTGGAGATAGTCTCTGGTAATGGGACCCATGGGGATAGTCATTCCCCCTTCTAGGAAGACGATGATGGGGATTATAACCTCGCCCACCTTTTGATTTGTTAGTAATTTTTCTGGAGGACAGTATCTCAAACCTACGTCTTGAGGTATGTGATATGTTGCTCTAAATTTCTCCATTTGGGCAGGACTATCAACCATATACCTAAATCTACCCATCTCAGTTAAATAAAAGAGGAGAAATAATAGACGTGATGACTGGTGAGTAAGTATTCAAAGGCAGAAGAAGTTAGCCGAAGAGAAGATGAAAGGTTTGAAGAAATGGAGACTTACACGAACTAAATTGGAAAATGGTCTTTAAATCCGGAGGGGAATTCTTGTAGATTCTTGGAAGAAATGAGGTTGATGATTTAAAGAACTTGTTAGATTTGAATGCTCGAGTTTGCTAGAGAGTAAGAAATTGCAAAGTAAAAGAGAGAGTCTTCTTTGAGGCTTTATATAGGGGCCAGAAAGTGGGTGGGAGTTATCCCGCCCAAATCTTGAAGAAAAATGTCATCCGTTGGATCAACAGCCCATCGTTGGATGCAAATGACAAAGTGCCGCCTGGAGTAATTAATGGCGCTTCGTAAATACCAAAACAGTAGTGGCAATAATGAATCACCTAAATCTATGCTTACATGTATAAATATAGGTAATTCTATATTTTTAATCTTTATTTCTGTAACAAATTAAAATCTTATTTTTTCTCCTCGGATGTAAGGAAAAAATTAAAATTTCGAGGGGCCATTATAGGGGTAAAAGCCCAAAATTATGTATTGGGCATAGGACCCTATTTGAAGACTAAAGTGTGTCCGAAGAGAAAAAAATGGTTGAGAAGGAACCCAGGTGGGAGAACTATACCTGGGAATGAACGGAGAGTATAGTCCAAAGAGAGCGCTAGTAATCCAAAGAGTGTGTTTTCCTCGGATATAAAGAGTCTCAGTCAAGCAAGTACTTGGGAGGTTCGAGTGACCTTCCTGACGGTTCTAATGATAAAGATAAACCTTAGGCGTGCATAGAGATTAGAAGAATGGATAAATATCTAGAGAAAAAGTTGCTACCACCACATTAAATGCACTGCAGTAATTTTTCTGGCCGTATTAATGTGGAGAAGACCCCTGAACAGTGCATTCTTAACCACTACCACTCACAGAGAACCATAGAAGATGTAAGATGTGATATACACTCAAGTGAAGGCTCAGATGACTAACAAGTGTACGATCAAGATGATCTAAAAAGAGGCTATATAATGTAAGAGGTCTCCTAGAGAAGGGGGGAGAGAGAGAAAAAAGTCTGTGATATTTCTAAGAATGATACATGCAAAAGTTTGTCTCTTCGGACATGAATATATTCAAGTTTCAAGTTTGTTCTTACATTGATTCATTAGTAAAACCATTATTGAACGTTGTTTAATTCACAACCAACCCAGCTCTTTCACCCACTCTTTACAAATTCATTGTATTGGGCTTATTGGACTCATACTCCAAATCATTTGGTCTTGGGCCACAAATCTTGACCCTACAGTTATCTTAGCTAGGTAATTTATTGATTTAAAATCTTAGTTATGATTTATTGAATTATGATTATGATATTAGTTATGGTTTATTGATTTATAAATTTATAATTAACAAATGATTTATTGAGTTAAGATTAGTAGCCTATGATTTGGACTGATTTGGCATTTGGGTCACGTTAATTATCTAGGCTTGAATTAGAATATACAGGTTTAATGTAGCTTAAATCTGAATTAAAATCTAGGCTCAATATATATATATATATATTTTTTTTTTTTTTTGGTTGGACCACGAATTGGGCCCAATTCCTAAATGGGGCCTGCGGGGCCTGGCTGGGGCAGGTCCGGGCCCCGGAAAAAAACTCGGTACCCTAAACGGGTTGGGTCTGGACCACGGGTCTCGCCCCGCGGGTCGGGTCCGGGTATGGAAAAAACCCGGCCCGAACCCGACCCGTTGCAATTCCTTCTTTTTTTGTAGTCAAATCCTCCATTTTCTCAATCAGATTCTTCTTCTTCTTCACTCCTTCTTCTTCTTCTTCTTCTTCTTCTTCTTCACTTAGTTAGATTTTCTTTTTGCAATACTGAACTCGAGCTCTATAGGCTAGATTTTAACATTGAAATTGAGTTCATTATACTTGATTTAGCACACTAAAATCGAGTCTATAACACTCGAGATGTTAGTTCCCTAAATAGTTCAGAAACGATGCTAACTAATGAAATTGTTTAAAAATGAGTGTTATTTTGAAAAAAAATTCAAATCAAACCCACAAACAAAATCAAACAACAACCACCACCACCACCACCACCACAACCTCCAAACCCACAGACAAAATCAAACACTACCACCACATGGCCACCAAACCACAACCAAAATAAAAAACTACCACCACCACCACCACAACCATATCGAGAGAGAGAGAGAGAGAGAGAGAGAGAGAGAGAGAGAGAGAGAGAGAGAGAGAGAGAGAGAGCTACGAGAAGGAAGGTTAAGGCGGAGAGATGGAGAGAGCTTCGAGCTTTGAGCTTGAAGAATAGTGAGGAGAGAGCAGTTCTGAGATGAGAACAGAGAGGAGGGAGAGCGATATGGGTAGGAAATTTGTGGAAGATGTGAGAAGAGAGAGGTCTTAGGTTTGGTGGAAAGATATTTCAAGCTTGGGGCTTAGGTCGACGACAACTGGGCAGGGGGAGAGGGTGTTAGTGAGGAGCTGGAAGAAGAAATGAGGAAGAAAGAAAAAAAAAAAAAAAAAAAAGGAAAGGAAGAAGAGAATTGAACATAGTGAGATTGTGAAGCAGAGAATAAAACATTAAAGATAGGGGGAATATTATTTAATTAAAATAGGAGAAAGATTGAATAAAATATTGTTTTTTTATTATTTAATTTTGAGCTATCGTGTACTGCCATAGATGGTTGTTCTTAGTAACTCAAGTGTTAAAAATATTAGCAATAGCACCTCTATTACAGCCTCATTTTTGTTAAAAATAACAATTAGAATATTGTAATAGGTTTATAAATTGATTAGGACTTAAAAAGAGTATGACCTGTTTGGTACATATACTTAAACAACAGTTTTTAATTTTTAAATAATATTACACGTATTTTCACACACTTTTTTACCTACACATATTTCTAAAAAATGCGATTAACGCTACTAGAAATGTTATAATAGGTTTATAAATTGATTAGGACTTAAAAAAAGTATGACTCGTTTGGTACATATACTTAAACAACAGTTCTTAATTTTTAAATAATATTACATATATTTTCATACACTTTTTTACTTACATATATTTTTTTTAAAAAATACGAATAACGTTACCAACCAGCACTGTGTAATTTGGAGTGCAATTAACCAATTTTGCTTGGGTTGGGCCTTCCTATCTCATTGACCCAGTTGGGAAAAGCTTGGGAGGTGACGGTTGCTGTGAAGTGTAATAAGAAAAAGAAAAATTGAAGGGGAAATCAATCAGTCTGAGTCTGAAGTAGGAAAATGCTGGGTCGCTTCGCCGCCGCAAAGCGTGTCCTTGAGATCCGTGAGCTTCTCACCCGTCGTCACACATCGTCACCGTTGAGATCCTTCTCCACTGCCCTTAACTACGTGAGTCAATCTCAATCTCAATCTCTTCTTTCATTATTTTTCTAATCTAAAAATTTCATTGAATTCATGAGCAGCACCTTGATTCGCCGGATAACAATCCCGACCTTCTCTGGGAGTTCACATCTGTTAACAAACACAAGGTATTTCTATTTCTTAACTCAGATCCCTTTTTAATGTATGACGACGATCATTTCTACATTTTGTCTACTTTTTCTTCAATTTTTCATTTTTCATTCCCATTCCCACTCCCACATATTATGAACTTCTTTTCCTTCCAGCATTTTTCAATTTCCCAAATACACTGTTGTCCCTAAAGTTTACATTTGCATTTTCGTCCTTATGGCCTGTTTGGATGTTTAAAAAAAGGAGGGGAGTAGAGTAGAGGGAGGAAGAGTAATCTAATTACCTTGTTTGAAAGTTTTTTAAGGAAGGAGGGGGAGGGGTTTCAACTAGCCTCCCATTTTTAATTCTCCCAAATTGGAGAGATTTGGAGGAAGAGTAGAGTACATAAACTATTGACCAAGTAAATTACCTAATTTACCCTTATTATATTAACAAAATTATACAAGGGGAATGGCTAATTACTTCCTTCCCCCTTACTAATTTTAAAAACATCCAAACAAGGTAGAGGAGAATCATTTTTCTCTACTCTCCTCCCACTACTCCCCTCCCCTCTACTCTCCTCCCTCTCTAAACTTCCAAACAAGCCATTAATGTTTCAAATTTGCATTTGTAGTACCTATGTTTAAAAATCGATCGCAATTGGTCCCTTCCATCTACTTATTCAAACTTTGTATTTGTTTAGCGTGTGCTCATGTAAAGATTGATTAGTTCATATTATGTTAGTCTTGGACCTCTTTGTAACTATGTGGTCATTCTTGGGGGTGTTGGGATGCTGATTATTTATAATGGAATGTAAAAAAAAAAAGAAAAAAGAAAAAAAAAAAAAGAAAAAAGAAGAAAAAAGAAGAAGAAGATAGCCAGATTATTAATATATATATATATATATATTTTGAAGCTTTAGATATGTTTTACTCTTTTGTCACCTGGAATTCAAAACCTGACAAGCTAAGCGCTAAGTGTTGGGTATTTCCATGATTCGTTTAAATTTGGAATAAGCTCAAACTGACCCAAGAGATAGGGTAAGATCAAAATACCTATTCAAACTTGATGCATTTCTTTCTAGCCATACTAGAACCTGTGCACAAGCCTAGTCAACTTTGAAAGTCTAATTGAACTTAATTTATGTTTTAAAATCCCTTACTGTTTGCTTAAACTCAAGTTTTGGTAGAGTTTCTACGAAAAAGTGCAGATTCCCCCATTGCAAAGAATTACATTATGAAGAGTCAAAATTCCCAAAAATATAATTACTTTCAGTTTATGCATCTGCACGTGTTATAAGGTTTATTATATTAAGATGCTAATCTGGTGTTTCTTCAAATGAATTCTAACTCAAATGGCACCTCCTCCCATTGTAAGAATAGACTGAAGGGTGAAGTCATGGGTCCAACCCAGCTAGTGCTTGTGACTTGTCACTCGATAAAAACATGAATTTGGTGTTTCACCTGTAACCTGCTTTTGCTTGAATTCTATAGCTCATAGTTTAATTAAGCAGAGGTGAAAAATTAATTTGTTGGGAGATATCATTGAACACAAATCTTTCTTCTTCCTCTTTATTTATTTTTCATTTGGCTTGTTTTTGATATATATATATATTATGTTAATTAGTTTGGAATTTTAATTAATAACCAAACCCAAGATGTGGGTATTAGCAATCCTTAATCAGCAACAGCGTTTCTCATGAAGTTCTATTCTAAGAGATTTTTTATTTTTATTTTTAATAAGTCATAATATTTATTCAAAAAGAATCAACACTTCCATAGGAAGTATACTAGCTCAAGGTTATACAAGAGATCTAAAATGACAATGAACAATAACAGATGAAATCTAAGAGATACGTAGCAAGATGCCCATCAGGTGCTGTGCATCTAATGGGCATCTGTAGTTGTTAGTCTCTCCCCTAGACTCCTGCATTGTCTTTATGAATTGGTTATTTAGAGTTGAAATCGTGCATTCATGCCCATTATCCAACCCCCTTGAAAGCTTAGCCCAAGTGACAAGGAGGACTGATTGCGCTAGGCCTTCTCTTTGAATCTAACTGATTTGGGTATTCCTTTGGAGCCAACCTTCTTCTTTGGTAGAGAGGGATCTAGCAATAGAAGTCTGTATTGCTTTTGAGTTAATTTCATGTTTTAAAGTTCTTTACTTACAATGACCATGAATACTCTAATAAGCTATAAGTAGTAATTGTAAACTCCAATACAGCTATAAGCAATGATGCACGGGGTGAAATTGCCAAAACACCTGTGTCTGACACGGGTATGGGTTGGATACAACTACAAATGTATTGGATATGCGAAAAAAGGTATTTTTTTTGGTTACCGGTACGGCCAGGACATAGTTAGGATACTGTCTAGGTATGTCTCAGGCATGGAAGAGGAAGGAAAAAAATTTGACACCTGGCAAGCTCCCACAATAGATCTGTTGTCCTTGCTGCTCACCACTAGGGGTGTCAAATGGGTGGGTTTGAGGGAGGCATAATTGGGTTGGGTATATAAAATCCATTTACCCATTAAAACCCATTTAACTAATTGCATCTAACCCAAATTCAACCCAACCCAATTATTATGGGTAAATCCCAACTCACCCAATTACCCAATTTTCAAAATTACCAAAATACCACTAAAGTGAAAATGACCAAAGTACTCTAACATGTGTGTGGGGCCTACAAGTTGTAAACGGGTTGACTAGCTCTCTTTGAGTTGACTCACTGTGTCACAACAGACCCAGCTTTGTTGTTGTGGGCGAGCTGCCATGCCAATGTAGCTATGAGAGGTCAAGTATGCCAACCTAGCATCAGAGACCCATTATTTTCTTCTACTTTGTACCCTTCTCCACCTGCAAACAAAGCCAACAACATGCTTGCTTGAACGCGTTCGACCTGAGGTGAACTGGTGCAAAACCAGCCGATCCCATCCGAGTTCTCTGCTGAGTCAACGTTTCGTGCCTCTCGACTTGGTCCACACTTTCACAGTCCACCACGTTGCATATCTGTTTCCCTAAGTACACCTCGGACATCACCTTATCCTCACTGTTCACTGATCCTTCTAGCGAGTCAAACATGGTTGAGTAGTAATGCAATGACTCAGTGAACCGGAGCGGTTTTACGGAAATTCTTAGGCTCAGATCTCGCAGCGGAGCTGCGAGCGGTTGCTGGAAAGGTTTTTACGGAAATTCTTAGTTCTTTCTCTCCACAAAATTTGTTTGTTTCTACAGAAAATAATTTCATAGAAAGTCTTTGATTTTCCAAGAATGTTTCGCTTTTGAATCAAGTGCGTCACTTTTATTTCTGTTTTTATTTTTCCGATGTTTATATATGAGAGAAACGATTTTCCGTGAAGCCATGGTTGTGGGCCTGTGGCTTGTCTCGATTCTATGTACGTTATCAGTTATAATTTTTTTTTTTTTTCGATTTTTCTTTGTGGTAAAGATGTGTTTGGTTTCCCAGAAAACTGTTTGGGAAAAGAAGAGTTTTGCTTTTGAATCTGAAAATGAAAACCCTTGTGAAATATTGAAATGTTGCTGGGTTTTTTTTTTAATTTTTTTTTAATTTTTTTAATGAGAAGGGATGGGTTGAATTTGGGTATACTGTTTTTGGGTTAAATGGGGTTCAATGGGTTTTTAGTTAAAACCCAATAATCACTAGGTTTAATTGGGTTGATGCCCATTTAATCCAACTAATAATTGGGTGGGTTTGGGTTCAATTAAAATGGGTGGGTTTGGGTGGGCAAATGAGTTTGGGCTTACTTTGCCACCCCTACTCACCACTATGTTGCCGGTTGGCGGTCGCTGTCTCATTGCCAATCACACTCTCTACATCATCTTCTTCTTCTTGTCCTTATGTCGCCCTACTCTCCTTCTTTGTCTTCCTTTTCTTCTTTCTTCTTCTTTGTTTTTTTTCTTAGTTTGTTCACAAGATTTTTTTGTCTTTTAGACTTAGTTTTCTAGTTTTGTCCACTTATCCCACGTGAGAGTAATAAATGATGGTCAGTAAATTCAAGCAATTGTCTTTTACAGCTTGATTCCACCCACCCATCAAGAAACGTGCCAATCTTTTTAGCCTTTTGCATCTTATTTTTTTTCTTCTTCAATATTTAGGTAGGCACATTTACATAGGAACACATTAGTATTATTGTTATTATTGGTTAATGACTCTTAAGTCTTAATGTTAGTTGCAACTTGTCATTTTTTTTTTCTTTTGAAATGAAGTTGCTGTGACTTATATAATAAGTCTAGAACTTTTTATTGCCTCACGCCTTGGGTGATACAAAGCCTTGGTGCCTTATGGTCGCCTTTTGCGTTTGACTACCTTGATCTAGAGTAATTTTCCTTACCCCCTTTCCTAAAAGAAATTTCTTTTAATTAATTTCTTCTGTTTCAAGATTTGTGAACTAGTCTCTATGCTTGGCAGTTGGGGTTTAATGGTAAACAATTTTAGTCTGTTGGCATTCTTATTCCTCGTCTATGTTGACACAGTACATAATAATTGGTAAAGGGGAATGGAATACTAAAGTTTGTAGAAGGGCCCATGTGTGTGGTCTATGGCGTTGTTTTAATGATGGATGGGAGAGCTTCTCCAAATATGTGGCCCTAGTGGTGGGTGATGGCTCTTGTATTCTTTTTTGGCATGATAGGTGGGTTAGGGATAACTCACTTAAAATGCTCTATCCTCAGTTGTATGCGTGTTCAAATGACAAGGAAGCTTGCATTTATGATGTTCTATACTATCAGGAGGGTGGAAATGATAGAATTTGGAATTTGGGAGGGAATTAGAAGTTGCCTTTTCTTTCCTTGGTTTCATTCAATCTCGGTTTCCTAGGGGTGTTGAGTGTGATAGTTCCCATTGGTGCCTTAATGGGAATGGTGAGTTTGATATTCGGTCCTATTACAATCAGATTTGGGGTGCTTCTATCTCCAGTTTTCCTTGGAAGAGTATTTTGAAAGTTAAGGTCCCTAAAAGGGTGGTGTTTTTTTATGGATAGCAGTTCATGGGCAGATCCTTACCTTGGATAATCTTATGCTTAGGGGTCTCTCTTTGGCGAATCGGTGTTGTATGTGCTGTTGTAACGAGGAATCTGTGGATCGTCTCCTCTTCCATTGTCCTGTAGCTCACTCGTTGTGGGTGCATAGCTTTAGGTCTTCAGGATCCAATGGGTCATGCTAGGTTCTATGGAAATTTTGGTGTTTTGTTGGAGCTACTGGTTGGGGAAATTTAATTCGGAAATATGGAATATGGTTCCTAGCTATTTGATGTGGATTTTTTGGATGGAAATAAATCGGCACTCTTTTAAGGCTACTGAGAAATCGCTGGTTCAGTTACAAGTTCTATGCCCGAAAACTCTTTTTTATTGGTCTAGGGGCTGGGGTTCTTTGAATTGTTTTTCTATCATTGAGTTTCTTTCTTCTCATAGAATAAATTTTTTTTTTTTTTTTTTTTTTTTGATAGGTAAGAAAAAATATATTAAAAAACTGCTAGATGCAATTAGCATGAGCATAACAAAAGTACAAAAAAGAAGGAAAAGCAAAAACATAAAAAACTTTAATTACAAAGAAAGAGAGCTAAGGAATAGAGGAAGAGAGTCACTAGATGTGAGTCTCCAAGCCCTATCCCAATCAAACAGAGAACCAGAAAAGATAGCAAGCATTTGGTCCTCAGATCTCATAGAATTGCCCCCTTAAGTTTTTTTCTTTGCTGTTGTTTGTTGCTTTTTCTTGTGTTCACCATCATGAACACCTTGTATTTGCTTTCTTCATTTATTCATCTTGAGTAATATTATTCTTATTACCTAAAAAAAAAAAAAAATTGATAAAAAAACAAAGGATTGAAATGCTCCAGTTTATATCTGATGTTATGAAGACCTTTTAAATATCTTGGATTTGATATGGGGATGCTATAGCTTTTCAAAACCTAAACCTATCTAACCATAGCCATTGATGATGTTGTTTTGTATATCTAAGGTTTTTTTAAAATAATTTTTTAAACCTTGCTTTAACAATTTTAACTTATGCATTTCCAGGTCAAGGAAATATTATCCCACTATCCATCAAATTATAAGCAATCTGCAGTGATTCCTCTGCTAGATCTTGCACAGCAGCAGCATGGAGGGTGGCTCCCTGTTTCAGCTATGAATGCAGTATGTTGGCATGCCTCATTTAAAAAGATCTTGATTTGTATTTGTTTATACATGCAAATATGTTTAGATCTGAGCCAGATCTGCATTTGTTTAGAAATTTAATGATATGATTTCAAGAATAAAATCTATTATTTGATGTGATATATTAACCTATACTAAATAAAATTCTTAATTTGCATGCAAGCCTGCATTTGATAATGAAATTTTCATCACATGTAAATCAAATTTAGTGTGATTACATGACTGATCCATCTTAATCTTACTTACTTCAGAGAATGTCCATCTTAATCATCATAGCATTCATTCATGTATTTTTCAGTAACTTACCTACTATTTTAATTTTACTGTTAGCCCTGCCCATAGGCTAGTTTCTGGGCCTATGCAAGCTAAGTCAAAGCTCAATTCTTGGAACTCTTCTGAAGGGAGGCAGTGCCCGCTAAAATCTAAAACATCTCCTCTTTTAATATTTTGACATAATATCATATTACTACATGTCTTTGAAGTATATACCACAGTGTGAATGCTTGTGTGTAACATTACACTATATAGGTGAATGTGATACCCTACTTGACATTCATTCAATATATCTAGCACACCCTTTACTATAACACTAGTAGGCTTTTGTTTATTCTTTTTTACCAAGTCAATACTAAGGTACTAGATCTGTGTAGCTAGAAAATTAGGCATAATATTCATACAACTAACATAGTTGTCAGTCATCAGAATATTCATATTTGGGTGATTACTCCCCATTGCTTGATGCGGTGCATTTGGAGGAAAAGGAGTACCAGGAGTTTTGAAGACACTGAAATTTCTATGCCTAGTCTCAAGTTATTCTTTTTTAGAACCTTATTGGATTGGTTGTCTATGAGGAACCTTTCTTTATTTTCTATTGTTGATTTATTAGATTTACGTAACTTTTGTATCTGATTGTTTACCCTAATATATTTCCTGTATACTTGGGTGACTCGTTTTTATGATTTATACAATTTTATTACTTATAAAAAAAAAGGTTCTCAGACTATTGATTTCATTGATATCTAAAGGTGGAAAGATGGCTTGTGTTCAACCACTTTCCACTATTCATTTGTAGTTTGATGGAGAAAATAAGAAAACCAAAAAATTGTGCTCTCTTGCACTCTCTTCTGTAAGCCTGGAAACTAATTCAAGTCAAAGTGCTATATTTTCACCTCTGTTGGTGGAACCTTCAATGCATATTGAGCAATTGACATACTAACATATCCCAACTACTTCCCTTCATCCTCTTTTGTTATTATATCATCATTGTTGTTGTTACTATTGTTAATTTCAAGAGCTGTCTTGCACACATTATAGGTCTCTCTCTCTCTCTCATTTATTTATTATTTTTTCATAAGTGTAGATACCAATCTGGTGCCTTCTGTTTCTGTCCATTCTCTGTCACCACCAAACCATAAAATTACTTAACTAAATTGTGTTTTTTTTGCACCGCACTTCTAACTGTTAGATGTTGGTTGGAGGTAGTAGTGGATGGTGTTGATGAGTGGGGCCGGGCGTTTGCAAAATGAATATTTTTCCTTAAAAATGTTGAAGAAGATCGCAAAGATATTCCCTTTGTAATAGAATCCCAGCTTTTCAGCATCACATATAGAGTCCTCTTAATAAAAAAGCAAAGATGGTCCTCTGCAATGGGTTCTCCAGTGCATTGTTGAAACACATTATTTTTATTTGTGAAAAAGTTGAAAAAGATTTTTTTTTTTTTTTTTTTTGAGAAGAGAAAAAGTTGAAAAAGTTAAGAAGTGAAAGATTAAACAAAAAGGTGAGTCTTTCAACCATTGACCTAAAGCTTCAAATGGGTGTGAAAGCCAAGAGAAAGCTTGATTAGGTAGAGAGAGAGAGAGAGAGAGAGAGAGAGAGAAGAGAGTGAGAAAGTGATGGTAGTACAAGATGTTTTCCTTCCTTAGATAAGATGAAAACCAACAGTGTAAAGATGTACAACTTTTAGTGTTACACCCAGTGTCAGTTGATCCTGTTTATATCTGAATTCTTAATCTGCGTGCCTGATCAGATTAATGTACTGAGTTGAATTTTGTTCTAATTTCTGTGAAAAGAATTGTTGTGTTTTCTAATATGAAGTACCTGAATGTGATATGAAGGCTTCATTCATGCTTTGTTGATAATTAATTATGGCATATAACCTGAAAAGGAGACTATGAATAGGATTTTGGCATCATGTTACAGAAAAATATGAGGAATTGTACTTTTCAAAACTGACACTGTGGTTGTAGCTCCAAACAAATTATTTCCATCAGGCAAACAATTTCTTCAAAATGATATCTATATATATATATATATATGTTTTTTTATTTTTGGGAGAAATGGTGGCATCTTCGATGAAAACTTTGCCAGTCAGACACTCAACATCTTTGCCAGCAAAAAAGAAGAGTTTAAGAAGAAATCCCAGAAACAAAACAAGATTAAAGTAAAGAAAAAGATATAGGATTGAATTTGGAACAATCAAGTATCAATTTGATTGGATGACTGCAATGAGCGGTCTTTTTATTCCCTCTTTTTGGGATTTTTATATTTGTGTTCTTTTGCTTAATGGTTTGTTTCCATTCGTACACGTCCTTTGTACCATAGGAATAGTTTGTATGCTTCTCTTCTTCTATTAATAAAGTCCTTTTACCTATCCAAAAAAAAAAAAGTAAAAGAAATATTTGAATTTCATAAAGTAGGTAAGAAAAGCTGCCAACAATGACTTAAAGGAGGTTATTTATAATAGTCTTTAGTAACCCTGAAATCATGAAATCATAACTCTTTATCTTACATAAAAAAATTAATCATTTTTTTTTTTGGACGAGTAATAGAAGCTTTATTGATAAAAAAAAATGTATTTCACGTTCACCAAATTAAAAATAAAATAAAATACACACACACACACACACATAAATCCTAAGCATCCAACTTAATTAAAAGTCACATGCTAGTCACATAACCTTTTAATATAGTAAAGGCATAATAATTAACAAAATATAATACATAAAACATATCATAGAGAAATGAAAGATGAGTTTTATAATAGCTATAGGCTAGACAAAATGGACTAGTGGGCTTTCTTAGCATCACTGGTTCTCTAAGATCTGCCATGTGATTTTTTGTTTGTTCCTTTGTGTTCATCATCGTGAATTCAAAGTTTTTATTTTTCTCTGATTAATAAAATATTAAAATTGAACTACTTACCTATCAAAAAAAGCATTTTTGATTAGATGAAAATTGCAAAAGGTTTTGTACTAAATAAAAAGTTCCTTCCTTTTCTCCCCCCCATGCGCGCACGCGTGCGAATCTCTCTCTCCCCATATATTTAAACATATACGTCTAGATAGATAATTATTGTTGATATGCTTGATGCCTTTAATGCTTATATATGTACATATGTATGTATGCATGCATGCGTATGTATAATCACATGTTTATACTGGATCTCTAAATAATATGTAGGTTTGATATGAGTTAAGATTTAAGTTGCAATTTACTAGGATTTGGAATTTTTGGTTCACAAGTAACTAGATTGTGTGGATCAAAGTGCTTAATTGGGAGGTGAATTCTATGTATGATTTTTTGCTTTTTCTGGCTAGTATTGTCCTTTTAAATGAAGAATGATGATCGATTGAGGTGGACTTTGAAGAACAATGGAATTTTGACATTTGCTCGTATTATAATGTTCTACGAGGCTCTTCCTCTATCACTTTTCCTTGGAAAGGTATTTGGGGAGTGAAGGCTCCTAGACGAGTTTCATTTTTTGTTTGGACTACGGCTTGGAATAAGTTACTCATTGGGGATTATATGAAGAATAAGGGGTTTGATTTTGTTGATTGGTGTTGTATGTGTCGATATTGTGGGGAGACTGTGGACCATTTGTTGATCCATTGTGAGAAGGCTCAACAGTTATGGTGTTTCATCCTTTGATCTTTTGGGGTTTCATGGGTCTTACCAAGAACGGTGTTCGATCTTATGTTTGGATGGAGGTATTGGTTGGGGAAACACTCGTCAGACATTTGGAATTTAGTACCTTTGTGTTTATTGTGGTGCATTTGGAGAGAACGTAATCGCCACACGTTTGAGGATGTGGATAGTTTTGATGATCGGTTGCTTGCTTCTTTTAGTGGTTATTGGTTTGATTATTCTTGGGCTTGGGGACTCACTTCTTGTGACTCCATCCCGTTGTTCATTAGCTCTTATTTTCTGTAATTAGTTTTCTGTTTCCAGTTTTTTCTTCCCCTTTGTGTACTTATCTACTACTTTGTGCTTTTCATGCACACTGTAGTTTTTTTAATATAATTTTTCTTATCTATCAAAAGAAAATAATAATAATAATAATAATAATACCCATGCAGTAAGCTGCGCTATAGAATATCAAGACTGCAAAATGTGTGATCCTTAGAATATAAGAAATTCTATGAGCCATATGTGTGCTCTTTGTTGGCACACAATGCTCACATGTCTTGGAAAATGGAGTATGTGCTCATGGAATGCCAAGTCCATTAGAGATTTTAATGCTTGGGATTGTAATCAGTAGTTTTGTTGTATGCTTTTCTGTACACAAGCATCCCAAGAAGAGAGGCCCCTTATTATATGAGGTAGAGTTTGAATGGAAATTGTAGGTTTGATGTATGTTCATATAATGTGACATTGAGATGTGTAGGAGTAGTGATGAGACTATGGATCATTTGTCCTTGTATTGTGACATTGCATATGCATTATGGGCCCTTGTCTTCTTAGTGGTTGGGATTCAATGGGTTAATGACGAGGATTGTTGTTGATCTTCTATTTGGGTGGAGGAATTTGTTTGGAAGGAAATTTTTTTTTTTTTTTTGGAATTTAATCCCATTATGCTTGTTGTGGACATGGTGGAGAGAGGAATCATCATACTTTTGAAGATGAGGAAGCTCAGTTGGTTCATAAGAATTTGGTTTTCATGGGTTGTTGTTTGAATAGTCTTGTATTTATTCATTCTATTGTAGATTCCATTGATTTTCCCTCTGTTCTGGTTGTAATTCTCAATTTTTGTATTCTTTAGGCTGTTTTATGTAATCATACTATTATACTATGTACATATGTTATGAATATATATTAAAAAAAAAAAGGCATTTGTTATGAATACAAGGTCAAATAAATTTGGTTTGGTGGTTGTCTACACCCTTTAACAAACTGTTGGCAAACTGTTGCTAAAGTCAGTTTTCTTTGTATTTCTTTTGAAAGTAAAATAGTTCATTCCTGTTTTAGAAGTCCCTCATTTTTGCATTATCTCATGTCCAAAAGTTCTTCAAATGAAATTTTCTTTTGTTTTTGCACAGAAAATTGCTATGTTTTTCTATTGCTTTTAATATATTTTTCCATCATCTTCTCCAATAAACTTAGGGTTTGTTTGGAATTTGCTTATTTGTTTGAAACTAAAATTTTTTTACTGAAAATACTGGAGATAAAGGTAAAGTTAGCTGAAATAGTACAGTGGGACCATGAATAGTATTAAAAAGTGCAGTGGAGCCCATAAATAGTATAAAAAATAAACTGAATAGTAAATAAGCTGACTTTTTAATTTTTGCCAAACACATACTTAGTACCCGTTTGGATTTAGATTATAACGTCTGCATTTGCCCTTTTTTTTTTTTTTTTTTTTTTTGAGAAGCATGTTCTGTGGCTGTGGTGCTTTTTCAGTATGCCAAACACATACTTAGTACCCGTTTGGATTTAGATTATAACGTCTGCATTTGCCCTTTTTTTTTTTTTTTTTTTTTTTGAGAAGCATGTTCTGTGGCTGTGGTGCTTTTTCAGTGGGTCCCATGTACTGTTCACAGGACCCACAAACTTCTTTTTTCAACAAAACTTTCATTAAAAATGGGTCTCACGGTATTATTCACACATTTAAAAATTATTTTGCTATAGTGTTTTCAATTTTTAGCAAAATAAGCGGTATTCAAACACCTTTAATGTGACTGAATAGGATCTTTTAATCCTTTGGGAATGTTGGAGGATATGTAAATATTGATGTAATGATATTGTATTTGAATGCATCAGGTAGCTAAGGTTATAGAAGTTGCTCCTATCCGTGTATACGAGGTTGCAACATTTTATTCTATGTTCAATCGAACAAAGGTGAGAAATATTTCTTTATTAAGATCTAAATACATCTGCTGGTACCAAGTACATTTATGGAAGTTGCAGTTTACCTGCATGGACTTCTTAACTGGTTTTGCAGGTGGGCAAGTACCACCTGTTGGTTTGTGGCACTACACCCTGTATGATACGTGGTTCTCGAGAAATTGAAGATGCTTTGCTGAAACACCTAGGAGTGAAGCGCAATGGTAAGTTTTATGCAAAATATCTGCTTTAATTTCTCACCCCACATTTGACAAAATCTCTTGAATGTTCTTGAAATTAAAATGCATTTGAAGAATAAGCTTGTAATATTTGTTGTGTGCAGAAGTAACTGAAGATGGTCTGTTCTCTGTTGGAGAAATGGAATGCATGGTGAGTCTTTTTTTCAACTTTTTACTGATCCTAGCTCACAGCTTTTGAGCAGGCCAGCATGCTTTTACCCTAGTTATGTTTACTTAATTCTAGAATTAATAGGACATTTATTGGAAGGAAATTGGTGATGCCATAAAATTTTGATAAATGCTGTGTACACTACATTTTCACAACACTTTCATAACAAATCCTATGTGATAAGTTTATATTGGTTCTAATTTGAATCCACTATTGAAATTACTTTTTTGCGCATTAGTAATAGCCAAACACTTAAGATTTGTTATGAAAGTGTTGTGAAAATGTTGTGGATATAGCACTTTTCTAAAAGTTTTAAGTTTTTTTATAACGGATTTTTAGTGACAATTTGTGATGAGTTGCTATCTTCAGGTCCAATTTTTAATGGTTAAAAAAGCTCAATAACAGGTGAATTATAAGTGGATAATGGTTCTTACCCCAATTTCCCCATTAAACAATTTGCTCTTTGACCTCAATATCATGGTATACAGAGAAATTATTTATCACCATTCACCAACTATGGTTGTAAATTAAATCATGAGTTCCTAGCTTTTATGAAATATATTTTTGCTGTTGACTTCAATAGAAAAATGATTTCAAAAGACTTATCTTCAAATACAAAGCATGGTGTGCTCTTCAGAATTTGCAATTGTAACTTGATGAGTTAATGTTTTTTGTCATATTTTTTTAGTCTTTGAATAAAATTATATATATACCACACACAAAGTATGGTGTGCTATAAATCGTTGCTTCTTTGCAGGGATGTTGTGTGAATGCTCCCATGATTACAGTGGCTGATTACTCTAATGGATCTGAAGGATATACTTACAACTACTATGTGAGTCCATGATCATCCTATGAATTTTCTACTTATATATATGTATATATATAAAATTCATCCTTTGAATTTTCTAAATCATTATGACATCATGATCAAATGGTTGAGGACATTTAGAATTTATTTGAGTATTTTATGTTAATTTCAGGAAGATGTTACTCCCAAGCGAGTTGTTGAGATAGTTGAATTGTTAAGAAGAGGGGAGAAGCTACCGGTAAGGCTCTGGGCATGAATACTTGGGTTCTTTTTCCATTCCTCATAATTTTGAGTTCTCGTTGGCTTAGCGTTGTTACTACATACTATAATTTCCTTTCTTATATTTCAGCCTGGTACACAAAATCCAAAACGTACAAAGTGCGGACCAGAAGGAGGGAATACTACTTTGTTGAGTGATCCCAAGCCGCCTCCATGCCGAGATCTTGATGCCTGCTAAAGTTTTGGTATTTGTTGTCTTGAATAATGTAAAGCTTGGATATTGTCAGGCTTCCATGAGTCGTTGGCTCTTGTTGAATCTGTAAGATTCTCAACCATTTTTAGAATTTCCTGTGCCAGTATGAATCTGGTATATGACTTGCTAAATTTCATGTGCCATACAATTCCTTTTGAGTCATGACTTGGTAAATTTACATTCTAGCAGATGGGTGTAAATTGATGTTTTCTACATGGTTGAACAATTGTGATGCGGGAGACGCAAGAAGATTATTGTTTAGTATTATTTATGTTTTCAAGCCAATTGTATTTTTATGTTTTAGGTCCTATTAGTTTATTGGACTTTTAATATTTTAATTTAGAAGGAAGGTTATTTTTGTAATAAGGCAATTAGAGTTTCTTAGTTAATTAGAACTAGGGTTTAGCAATCCTTTATAAGCAATCTTGAGAGATAGTTGATATTTTGATGAATGAAAAAAATGGTTGTTTGGTCTCTTTTGGTCTGGTGCAGACCCCTAGTGGTTTTCTCGCTTGGTGTTGACTCCAAGCAAGGCTTAGGTGTTGACTTCTAGATCATATCAATTTATTTTATTGTTGTTTCAATTTTGTCCTGATTGTCTTGTGTCAGTTTTGGTATCGCAAACACCGATCTGTTTGAAGCATCGTCGCTGTCAATCCAGAAATAAAAAAATATCAAAAAAAAAAAAAAAAAAACTCCATTCACCACATTTTTTTTTGCCACCAAATGCTTTCCCAACAAACCCCATGGCCAGATCTGGTTAAGGTCTTTCAAGAAATTTCCTTGCACGCCACCACCCATTGGAAAGCTAACAGTGCCATTCCTCGTCTGTCAAATTGCACCATAGTGAGCCCCACCACCATTCTCTTCTTGATATCGCACCACCATGACCCTCAATTGCCCAGCACCATGCTTTCGCAATCCTTCCATAAACTAGCGATTCCATCTCAAAGGTAACAAAATCTAGCTTTTTATTTAATTTAAAAAAAAAACCCAGCACCTTATTTTCTGTTTAAACTCTTCTCGATCAGTTTTTATTTGCAACCCCACAGTGTTTTCCCACTAAGAACAACTTGACCTGGCCCATCTGAAATAAAGAACTCAAATTGAAACCCATTAAACTACCTGACCCAGCCAAAACAACAAACTCATCGTACACTCTCACATAAGCCATATCGCCACCACCACCAGTAACATAAACAAAACCTTGCCCAACCCATTCGCTAACAAGCCCAAAGCCCATACTTCACAACACCAGTTTTCTTTTTAAAAAAAAAATAAAAAATACAAGACCCAACCCACGAAATCAAAACCTGTCAACCAGCCCAGTCCTAGCAAATATTTGTCCAAAGAACATCACAGCCACCCAGGTTCTTGTTCCAATTGCTAGCTATTTGTTGAAG
Organism: Quercus suber; assembly: GCF_002906115.3. Taxonomy (NCBI): domain Eukaryota; kingdom Viridiplantae; phylum Streptophyta; class Magnoliopsida; order Fagales; family Fagaceae; genus Quercus; species Quercus suber. The sequence goes on from NW_027070106.1 coordinate 380,132, forward strand.
CACTATTTTAGAGAAGCATGGTAATATCAGAAGCACCTTATTTTGATGGTTGTGAAACTTATCCACGAGATTTTGTTATCTGGATGAATGGGATGGAGCAATTCTTTGAGTAAGCAAATTTTGCAAATAACAAAAAGGTTAGGTATGTCAAGTTAAAGTTAAGAGGTAAAGCACAAAGGTTTTGGGAGAATCTTGAATATTTTTGCTACATGAGGTATGAACTTGCCATTAGTGTGTGGGAAGATATGAAATAAAAGTTTTATGATGAGTGTTTATCACCGTACTATCGAGCTAAGTATCTACCCCAATCTCAATGTGGTACTTTTCAAGTTAAAGCAAATACAATGAATCCTCATCCTCATCCCATTTCATGTCCTCAATGCATTTTTGAACAATCTATCAAGGAATTATCTACCAAGGAATTAAAGGAATTATCTGTAAAGCTAATGAAAAATGTTCAAGACAGGATTGCTTAGATGAAGTAAAAGAAAACTTAATCCGATTCAATTGGAAAACCAAGGATACTTGATCACAATGAACTTATTGCTGCCCCAATAGAAGACAACATTGATGATGATATCTTGGTCGTGGAGAATCCTCCAGCAACACCAAAGCTTAATGTTGACACATGTGCCTTGACAAGTGTTGCGTTAACATGCGTAAAAGGAAATGAATTTATTGAAGAGCAGTAAGGTGAAGAGATGATGTCTAAAGAGAGTATTATGTTTGAGGGTGCACATGATGTGATATTGGAAGCTAATGAATTTGCTTTTGATCAGCCTTCCATGGTGCATGAAGTCAAACAGTTTGCGAAAGTGGAGAACATAGTGCTTCCAATGGTTCAAGATAAGATTATGTTGATTCCACACATTGATTTTGTTATTCCAGAAGAGTTTGTCATGGTGGAATTCAAGATTTTTCTTTTTTCTATGCCTCATAAGGTGATTTTAGACTTAAGGCAAGTGTTACTTGTCAGCATCCTAATACTTCAACGCTTTAGAACTCAAGGTCAAGTTTTTTCTAACCAGAGGAGAATGATGTGGGAGACACAAGAAAATTATTGTCTAATATTATTTATATTTGCTAGTCAATTGTATTTTTATGTTTTAGGTCCTATTAGTTTATTAGGCTTTTAGTATTTTAATTTAGAAGTAAGATTATTTTTGTAATAAGGCAATTAGAGTTTCTTGGCCAATTAGAACTAGGGTTTAATAATTCTTTATAAGCAACCTATTGTACTCTTTAAGAGATAGTTGATATTTTGATGAATGAAAAAAATGGTTGTTTGTCTCTTTTGGTTTGGTGCTGACTCCTAGTGGTTTTTTCGCTTGGTGCTATCTCCAAGTAAGGTCTAGGTGCTGACTCCTAGGTCATATCCATTTATTTTATTGTTATTTCAATTTTGTTTTGGTTGTCCTGCGTCACACCAATATCTACATTTAATGCACTAAATTTTCCTAACGTCTAAAATAAGGTTTAGGTTCATGATTCTTTTTGATCATTTGTGAATCATCATTAAATGACCTTCCATTTATATTTTCTCTACCACTACTATATAAAACCTCATCTCCTCCATTCCAGCACACAAAAAAACCCCTCTTTTCTCATCTTTTGAGTTCTAGTGAAGTAGAGTCTTATCATATTTTAGTCTTCCTGAGATTCAAGATATTCACTCTTCCTCTCTTAGCTCTTTTTCTCTACTTCACCCTTAGGACCTCCACTAAGTGTCTCCTTTTCCACCATGTGAATCTTGCATGAAGGTATAATCTTTTTCCGTAATTTGTTTTTTATGTTGCCATTATGAGAATTTAAGATTAAAGCATGATAATCATTATTTAAATTCCCTTGAATATGTTTGAATGTTCTTAAATGGTCATATGCGTTCTTCACATGTTCTTGGTTGTTCATCACATGCTCATGCATAACACTTGCTTTGATCTTAAATTCACACAAAAATATGAAAAATATGTTTGTTTCATAATTCTCTCAAATCTTTTGATCTAGGATATCATTATCTGCACACATTCACTAGAATTTATTTTTCAATCCAAATGCAATGCTTAATAAATTGAATTAGGGTTTATCACTTACACACGCATTAAATTCAACATGCAAATTTATTGACATATTGGATGATATGATATGAATTTTGGTCACTATAGTCTAGAAGACCGATTTCATCGGGCAAGGTGGGTGTCTAATACCTTCTTACCTTGTAACATAGACTCCAAGCTTAGATCAAGGGTTGATAAATCAACTCTTATCCTAATTTTTTATTTCTAGATTGTAACTAGAAAACCAAAGCCATTTACTTTAATCTTAGATTGTATCTAGGACCAAAGCCATGTAATTTCTTAGGACCAATGTAAATTCATTTGCAATCAATAAAATGAGGAATTTTTCAATTTTGGTTTTCTTATTTATTCCAATAATTAAATAATTGACGACTCCATTGTAAAACTTTTAATCTAAATAGGAAAATATAATCAGTCGAACATTTATTTTGAAAGGTAATAATACGACTCCACCCATTTACGTGAGTTTGGCCCAACATCCTAAAAAAGGGCCGGGGGCACGGTTTCTCGCAGTGGTGAATTCCAATTTGGTTGTGTTGCAAGTTGTGATGGGTTTTTGGTTGGGTTATGGTGGTTTGGTGGTGGCCACAGTGGTGGTTGACTAGTTGGGTTGTTGAGTTTTTTTTTTTTTTGGTAGGGATATTATTTTAAGATATTTTAATGTGTTGAATTTTAAAATAGAAGGTGCGATGTAGAATGCATTATAAAATGATGTGTTAAAATAAAAAAGGTAAGTTTTGGTATGAAAAAATGACATTTGGGATAGAAGAGCTGATGCTAGTGCTCTTAGATTAATTTTTATATGTGATATAATTTGGTTGAGTAGTTGGGATTAGTATATCCTAGATTGTGAAAGGAAGAAAAAAATAAAAGAAAAGAAAAGGCCAACTTTGCCATATCTGGTTCAAGTCACAAAAGGCTTGATTCCACGTGACATTCATATGACCGCAAATCAAATGAGGGTTTTCCTCATATCCACTCCACAACTCAAGCACCATTTACTTCCTCACAACCACACGCACACTTTCTCTTCTGATCCCATTCTCTATCTTTCTCTGTTTCGCTCAACTGATCGAGTTTGATGATGGATACTGTTCTCTCAAATTCAACATTATTTCCAAGACCACTCCTTCCTGTTAGAACGGTTACCTCAACAATAACCTTGAATTCAACAACCACTTGTTTCTTCAAGAAGCTCCAAAAAAGAAGAGTAGTTAGGTTCCGTAAAAATCCATGTGCTGACACAGTAGTTGTTGCTGTTGGTAATAATAAGTCATCAACAATAATTAGTTGTGGTGGTGGTATTAGGGAGATAAAGGAGAAGGAGTTCTCGGACGCGGTGTTGAAGTCAGACCGTCTTGTTCTTGTGGAGTTCGTTGCCAATTGGTGCGGTCCCTGCCGCTTAATCTCGCCTGCTATCGAATCAATTGCCCAGGTATTTAATTTATCTATCTATTTTTATATTTACCTTTTGCATTGTTACACAACATATCCCCTCCATTCTAACCCAAAAGTATCACTACTTGCAGAGTAGGGTTAATGTAGTAGTAGCAGTAGTATAGCAGTAGTATTTCCTTGTAGTAAAAATTTAGTTTCAAAATTAGTTGTAACGTAAGATTATAACTTTACTCAATATCATTCACGTTACTTCATATTTTGAAAATCTAATCGTTGAATTGCACGTTCTTTATATTCTTAATATACATTAAATTTTGTGCCAATTTGATATTATTTACTATATGATTTATAAGTTTACATTTTATGCATAATTTTAAACAAAAAAAAAAAAACTTGCAATTTAAATAATTTATTGATGTTATAGTTATTGATTTTTAATTTTATAAAAATTTTGCAAACATGGAGGATATAAGAAGAAAATTTACCACCAATAATAAGATATTAAGGAAGGTTGTAACATTATGTTACAACTAATTTTGTAGCTAAATTTTGTATTTCCTCTTTTATCTCACATGAATAATAAACCATAATTATTTTAATTACTTAAAATCTTCATTCATATGAGAGAATGGAGCATATACTAAATAATTACTCATTCTAACATTTTTTTTTTTCGAGTTTTTGAGAAGGTGGTATACGTTATTAAGAAAGACTAAACTACATTGGCTAAAATTACACCGTTCAAGTGTAAAGAAACATCATTTATCCACACTAAGAAGCTAATTCTTATTCTAACATATGATTGTAGAAATAAAATTTTATGAATAATATTGAATTTACTATAAATTTTATTATAAAAAAAAAAAAATCTTAAATTAACTTGAAAAATTGACAACAGAAATCGTTGGTGTCACTTCAACTAATAAATAAATAAATAAATAAATAAAATACATATATATATATATATATATATATATACTTTTCAGCAAATGTTGACACATGAATTACTTTAGTAACATGCACATAAATTTACTTTTGTCTTGTTAACTAGAAACTTTTTTAGTAATCATGGAGTAAAAATGTAGTAATCAAATAATAATAATGTGGGGGCCTTTTCGCGTTAATGGGCCAAAGCCCGTTTGCTACATCAAGGCCTGTGAGTGAGTGGGTAAGGGAGTTAGGACTGGCCTCGTGGGGTTATACTGTAGGCCAGCTTGTACGCAAGCCAGACATGCCCAATACTTAGACGGCATGGAAACAATACGGCAGGTTGGATGCAGTAGATGTAGTTACAGCAGAATAACTGTTACAACGGGCACAACAAAAGATACTACGACAACATAACTTTTATAATAAAGCATAACAAAAGAAACTACTGCAGGACAACTATTACCGCGAATAAAATAAAAGATAATACAGCAGAACAACTGATACATCAAATAGAGTAAGGATGTCATAGCAGAATAATTAATAATTTGAAAACACTACAGCAAAATGAATAACATGTGAATATCAAATAAGCTAAAATATTAACAAGGGAATAACTACAATTCTAAGCAAGTGCAATAGTGTTAGCTCGCTCTCCCAATCTTGGGCCGATTCATTCAACAGGATTGGCTCCAAGAAGGGAACCAAACGCCAACACGGGCAACCTCGTTACAAGTTTCTGCTATTAAAGTTACTCATGCTGGAGAAAGGGCCTAAATGGTTTTGGGTTCCAATTCATATAGTTTTAGAGGGTGGCAATATCATGAGGGAGAGAAAATATGGTCTATTGATGCATGCCTCTATTTCTACCGTGATTTCTCTCTTCCTTTTTTTTTTTTTTTATTTTTTTATTTTTTTTTACCACTTCATTTTCTTTTCTTTTGTTCTCTGATTCTTACTTTTTTCTATTACTCTCCTTTCCCATCCGTGAGGTCCTCCCTATTAATTGCTACCTCCCTTCCTTTTATATTGCTTGATTCCATGCGATTTCTCATTTTTGTCCCTAAGGCTTCACTAACCATTTTTGGTTTCTTGAGGGCATCTCTTCAGGATTACCCACTAACCTGTTGGTTGCCCAGCCTCTACCTCTGCTCAGAGTGTACTTGCTACACCACTCTTCATTCCAGGACAAAACTCTTTGTTTTGTTTTTCCCCCTTCCTTTCTCTGCCTTACCCGAATGGATAAGAATTGGAGGCTCTCTCTCTACTTACCCCTATAGCATGCATTAAGTGGCTCTGACCCTTTACTTGCCTCTTTTGGGCGAAATGTCATCCCAGTAAGGCATTTTTCCCAAAAAAAGCCTCAGTAGGAGTTCCAAAATAAACCACTTTTCTCCCTACCATCAAACCACACCCTCTGAATCCCTTGATAGAGGACCCACCTCTCCAGTATTGGCTGTGTACAAGTAGGTAGTGCTCTAGCCCTTGTGTGTGTTCTACTATCCTTTATGTTTATCTTCTTTTACTCCTATGCCATTTCTACTGTTCTTGCCTTGTCTCATTCTACTACGTGTCTTGGGTTCATGCTATCCATCATGGTGTGAAGAGTGTGGGCTCTTGGGTTTGTACTACCTCTTTTTATTCCCTTCGTGGGCCTGGACATTGTCTTGGCAGAAGCCCTTGCCCGTCCAGCTTGTTGGGCTTCTATTTCTATTGCTCCTTTTCTTGCCATGCCTATGGGCTTGCCATGTTGGCCCATTGAATTTATTACCTCTTCCTTTGGGTTTCCACGACTCATTTACTTTATTTTTACCTCTTGTTGTGCCCATGGGCTTGCTGGCTATCATTCTTGTCATGTTGGCCCATTAGGTTTATTACCTCTTTTCTTGGGCTTCCACAGCTCATTTACTTTACTTTTACCTCATCAATTTCCCTTTTTCTTTCACCTTCCCCTGATGTTGCGCTTCTTCTGCCATTGGGTTTTTTGTCAAAAATAGGCATCAACAAATAATTATGAATTTAATTAGCAGAATTCATAATTAATATACTAGAGAAAGAAGTACATACTAAGTAATTACTCATATGGTAATATAATGATTAATGAATAATATTGAAGTTATTATAAATTTTACTATGAAAATTTTCAAATTAACATAACAAACTGATAATGAATTTCCTGTGAAATTCACGAATCAACGTGACAAATTGATAATGAATGTGATTGATGTCACTTTTATAACTAATAAACAAGTATTTATGTCAATGTTTCTTAGGTAACTAATTATTTATCCCAATTACTTTTATATAAATATTGACAAATTATATAAATATTATGAGTAATTTCTATATTTAATCATTTATTCATTAATATATATAATTTTATAACTTTAGGAATACGGAGACAGATTGAGGGTTGTAAAAATAGATCATGATACAAATCCAGGGCTAATTGAAGAGTACAAAGTTTATGGATTGCCTACTTTGATCCTCTTCAAGAATGGGGAGGAAGTTCCAGAAAGCAGGAGGGAAGGTGCAATTACGAAAGTGAAGCTTAAGGAATATGTGGATGCTTTGTTGGAGTCAGTATCAGCTGCATAGTTTTGCCTACCTTATCTTTCTACCTATAATTTTATAATTTGCTATAATACTTTGTAAGTAAACAGGGTTTGTAATTTGTATATCCTGTTGAGTTGAGCAACCGTACGTGATCATCACACACAATTTTCTCCATGGTAACTTGGGTTTGGTTATGTACAAATGATTAATCCTTTCGAGCATCCAATTACCATTTCACAAGTGTCCCTCAACTCATGCCATTGCCAATGAAAGGTGCTTAGTTCCATTGGTCACCAATTTTTGTTTTTATTTTATGTCACCACCCAAATCTCTCCGAGTCTCACATGGAACCGAGAATATATAATACATTCTCTTAACACTAACACACACCCACGCAAAATGCTGCTAGTCCACCACTGACATGCATTTTGTACAATTTTAATGATGATTTTTTTGTATAAAGTGGAGCTTCATTTTTTTTTACCTCCTACAGGAAGTACCATAGTATATGATTGGACTATTCTTTAAGTTCTTGGGTGAAGACCCAAAACATAAGGAGCTTGGTTCTTAAAAGAATGAGGAACCAAAGATCAAATGTAGGGAAGGCTTCATTTAACCTTCTCCACTCCCCCTATCAAGTCTGAACTTGCAAGCAGCATAGCGGCATAGCATTTTACTCAAAAGATCAGATATCAAATCCCTTTACCAAGAAAATTTTAGTTTTTTCTCAATAATCATATAAAAATATCTAATAAATAATAAAAATTAAGTTTTTTGAACTAGATTTGTTATGCAGACAAAGAGCAAAATACTCAGACATCTTTCATATCATACAAACAATTTTCTAGATTTTCATTATTGGTATCATGTTGAATTTGGCTTATAATAAACTTCAGCATCACATAAATTTTTTCAGAATCAGGATGTATTTTATCATGAGCTATGAACCTATGAAGGTTTCCAAATATCTCCACAAAACTAAAACCCGGAGATTTCTTCACCCCTCTCCTCAACATGGCATCTCTCATGGTTCTTGCATCATCCCAGCGCTTGGTTCTTAAAAGAATGAGGAACCAAAGATCAAATGTAGGGAAGGCTTCATTTAACCTTCTCCACTCCCCCAATCAAGTCTGAAATTGCAAGCAGCATAGCGGCATAGCATTTTACTCAAAAGATCAGATATCAAATCCCTTTACCAAGAAAATTTTAGTCTTTTCTCAATAATCATATAAAAATATCTAATAAATAATAAAAATTAAGTTTTATGAACTAGATTTGTTATGCAGACAAAGAGCAAAATACTCAGACATCTTTCATATCATACAAACAATTTTCTAGATTTTCATTATTGGTATCATGTTGAATTTGGCTTATAATAAACTTCAGCATCACATAAATTTTTTCAGAATCAGGATGTATTTTATCATGAGCTATGAACCTATGAAGGTTTCCAAATATCTCCACAAAACTAAAACCCGGAGATTTCTTCACCCCTCTCCTCAACATGGCATCTCTCATGGTTCTTGCATCATCCCAGCGCTTCTCAGCTGCATAAATATTTGACAAGCCAACATATCTACCATCATGATCTGGCTCCAGCTCTATAAGCTTCCTTCCAACTATTTCAGCAAGATCTAATTTCCCATGGTTCATACACCCACTTAGTAGAGCACCTAACATTGAAGCTGTTGGCTCCACGGGCATTTGACTTATAAACTGATATGCCTCTGCTACTTGACCAGCACGAGCCAGCACATCTACCAAGCAAGCATAGTGCTCACTCTTACGTGTCATGCCATGTTTACCAAGACAATCAAAGAAATCCCAAGCTTTCTTTACTAATCCTCCATGAGCACAAGCAGTAAGCAGGCACAGGTATGTGATCTCATCCGGGGTAATCCCAACAATTTGCATTTCGGTGAACAATTCAAGGGACTCTTTGACCAATCCATGTGTTGCAAGACCTCCAATTACTGTATTCCAGATCAAAACATCAGTACGACTCATTGGAACCCCATGAAACACATTCAAAGCCTCTGGTATCGCCCCACATTTGGCATACATGTCCACAAGAGATGTTCGCAAGACTAAAGTTAAAGGCAACCCATTATCGATAACATACTGATGCATCATCCTCCCCTGCTCAAGTGCACCTAAGTGAGCACAAGCACACAAAACACTCACCATAGTCACCTCATTGGCCTTGGTTCCCGAAGCAGCAGCACGCATATTTTCAAACACAACCAGAGCCTCCTGGTACTCCCCACTCTTAACATAACCATCAATCAATGAGCTCCACGACACAACATCCCTCTCTGGCATCAATTCAAACACTCTCCGCGCAGATATCACATCCCCACATTTGGCATACCCATCCAACATTGCATTCCATGAAACCAAGTTTCTTGTAAGCATTCCATCGAATACTGTGCGTGCATATCTGATATCCCTGCAAGAAGCATACATATGAATCAAAGAGTTTTGAATAAACCTATCAGACTCAAACCCAGTTTTCAGGACATGGGTATGAACTGCCGCACCGAGTTCCAGCTTCAAAAGGCGTGCGGAAGCCTTTACAAGAAAAGGGTACGTCAAATAATCCGGGGAGACCCCAACTCGCAACATTTTAATAAAAACTGATACAGAAGGATTGGGGTTTTTGCTGTTCGAGTAGCCTCTAATGATTGTGTTCCAATAGAAGGTTTTGGGATTGTGAAGTTGTGAAAATAGCCTGTGAGAGTAATTGATGTCACCCCAATCAGATAGTGCAGAGAAAGAAAGAATTTTTGATACAAAAGGGTCATCTTGGGAGAGGCCAAGAGTGGTTATGAGAGCATAAACTTGCTTAAGCTCGTGCATTGATTTGCATTGATTAAGAACGGCGATTAGAGTTTGGTTTATACATGTAGGCTTAGGCAACGACGCATGCAACATTTACTTACTGCTCTGCTGCCAAACACCGCTCCGTTGAACTCTTGCACGCCTGTGTTCGGACTTTCAAGAGTTCGGTTTATAATGCCATTTTTATAATGCCATTTTTACAAGGCAATGGCAAATGTCAAATGTCTACTTGAATGGAATTTTTTGATTGGCCCCGTTCAAAATGTACTTAATTGAATAAATTTGAAAATTTGAAAACTAAATTAAACAAATACATATATATATATATATATAAATTAAAATGAAATTCGGTGAAATATAGGAAATAAGTTTTGCATTTTAACTTTTTTATTTATTTAATATTTTGTGCTACAAATAAAGTCTAATTCGAATGTAAAATTTCGATAATGAAAGGTTTACTTGGAATGTGTTCATTATTATAGCCTTATCTCTTATCCCTCAAGAAACATCTTAAAGCTATATATATATATGTGTGTGTGTGTGTGTGAGAGAGATTTTTTTACTGTAATTACACATATTTAAGAGATATCAAAAAATGATTTTGGATGACCACTTGAATACGAGAGTTCGTCAATATATATTTCTTGTTATAGACACTCAATTTTGCACCTACAATTTAATCTTGGAAGATAACTGAAATGATCATTCTAAGTACCCAAAAATCATAATTGCATTTCATGCATTAAATCATTCATCACGTATCATAAAATGATCTTGAGATTCTAACAATCATGACAATACGTTCGATTTCCAAATTGGACCATCAGATCGAAAGATATCACTAGATTAAGTTTGCATGGTTTGCATGCATTTATTGGGTGAAGTTGATTACGTGTGATTAATTGAAATTAATTTTGATTGACTGATAATTAAAATTAATTAAATAAATTTATGTGATTGGTTGATGATTTTGATTAAAAATAAGTTTGGTTGTAAAGGAATAAAAAGGAATAGTCTAATAATGTTGAAATTGGATTTATGATTAAGTTTTTAAGATAATTATCTCTGAGATAATTATTTTTAGAGATTTTATTATCAAGTTTAAATGGATTTTATTAAGAATACAAATTCAAAATACATCCAAATATGATTCTTAGCTCAGAAAAATGGCCAAAAAAGAGTTCAAAACATACAAGAAAAAGATACTGGGCTGAGCACTGAGGAGTGCCAATTGGTACTGTGCATTTATAGAGCGCCAATCGGCACTTCCACAGTGCTGATTGTCACAAATGTTAAATTGGGTCTAGATACAATTAGTTTAGGTCTAGACCCATCAGATTCGATTTTTTAGGGATAAAACCTAACCTAATTCATATCTACTGATTTTCTAAGCAACCCTAGCTTAATTTTTTTAAGCAGACTTGCCTCTATAAATAGAGGAGAAAATCTAAAATTCAGCACCCCTTTGCCCCTTTACGTTAAAGAAACTCTGGAAATTTGACTTTAAGATTTTCTTTCTTGTTATGTAAAAATTCTTTAGGACTTAGAGAGATTCACTCTCTCTAACTCTAAAGTAATTCTTCCCTGTAGAATTTATTCATGCATTGATGTAGGTATCACTTCTACTCTCGTATTACATGTTTATTCTTTCATTAGCGTGTGTATCTAATTACATTTTCCTTGAGAACATTAATCTCTAATATGATTTTCTTGTTTTTGAATCTTTATTTCATGAAAAAATGTAATGATTGTTTGGTCATGTGTGTTCATACGTTTGATCATATAGATGTAGGATATATATGATATAATCTTAGATTTGTTGTTCATAGTTGGTGAAAAATCAAATTTGAAAATTCTTTTTTTAAAATCCACTTTGTTTTCTAACAAAAAATTCAGATCTGAAATTTTATTTCAAAATTCAATTTGTTTTTTAATTAAAAAAAATCATATTTGCAATTTCTCTTTGAAGTTCCTTCTGTTTTTCAATTAAAAAAAATCAGATTTGAGAATTCTTTTCAAAATCCATTCTATTTTCTAACAAAAAATTCAAATCTGAAATTTTATTTCAAAATTCATTTTTTTTTTTATTAAAAAAAATCAGATTTGCAATTTCTCTTTGAAGATACTTTTGTATTTTAATTAAAAAATAAGATTTGAAAATTCTTTTCAAAACCCATTCTGCTTTCTAACAAAAATTCAGATTTGAAATTTTATTTCAAAATTCATTCTTTTTTTTAATTAAAAAAAAAAAATCAGATTTGTAATTTCTCTTCAAAGTTCATTCTATTTTTTAATTAAAAAAATCAGGTTTACAATTTTTCTTTGAAGTTCATTCTGTTTTTCAATTAAAAATCAGATTTCAAAATTCTTTTAAAAATCCATTCTGTTTTATAAAAAAAAAAATTTAGATCTGGAGGGTATACTCAAAAAAGAGTATTGATTATGAAGAAACCTTTTCACCAGTAGCAATGCTTAAATCTATTAGAATTCTCTTATCCATTGCTACTCATTATGATTATGAGATTTGGCAAATAGATGTCAAGACTGCATTTCTTAATGGCAATCTTGAAGAGGAAATCTATATGATGCAACCAGAAGGTTTCATAGCAGAGAACCAAGAGCATATGGTATGCAAGTTGAAAAGGTCCATTTATGGACTTAAGCAAGCATCTAGGTCATGGAACATCAAATTTGATCAAGCAATCAAATCATTTGGTTTTGAACAAAATCTTGATGAACCATGTGTGTACAAAAGACATCAAGATAAAGTAGTAATGTTCTTAGTGCTTTATGTTGATATTCTACTCATTGGAAATGATGTAGGGGTAATGTCATCTATAAAGGTTTGGTTGTCAAGCCAATTTGATATGAAGGACTTGGGTGAGACTAATTTTATTCTAGGGATCAAGCTTTGGCGAAATTGTATGAATAAGATGTTAGGCTTATCTCAAGCTGGATATATAGATAAGGTTCTAGAACGGTTTAGCATGCAAAACTCCAAGAAATGATTACTTCCTTTCAGACATGGAGTTCCTCTTTCTAATGACCAAAGGCCTAAGACTCAAGAGGAAGTAGATATGATGAGACAAGTTTCTTATGCTTCTGCAGTAGGAAGTCTCATGTATGCCATGCTTTGTACTAGACCAGATATTTGTTATTCAGTTGGCATGGTCAGCCGATATCAATCAAATCCATGACCAAAACATTGGCAAGCTGTAAAGGATATTCTCAAGTATCTATGGAAAACGAGAAATTATATGCTTGTTTACCATTGTGAGGATTTGATTCCCATTGGCTTACAGATTCAGATTTTCAATCGGATCTAGATTTCAAAAAGTCCACATCATGATGTGTTTTCACCTTGGGAGGTGGAGCCATAACTTGGAGAAGTGTCAAGCAATCTTGTATTGTAGACTCCACCATGGAAGCAAAATATGTTGCTACTTGTGAAGCACCAAAGGAAGCTGTATGGCTCAAGAAATTCCTTTCTGACCTTGGTGTAATGAGAATGGAACAAGTTCCCATCACATTGTTTTGCGACAATAGTGGTGCAATTGCATAATCAAAAGATCCAAGGAATCACAAGAAAGGAAAGCACATCGAGAGAAAGTATCACATCATTAGAGACATTATTGCTCGTGGAGATGTGGTGGTAGCAAAGATTGAAAGTGCAAATAATCTAGCAGATCCCTTTACCAAAGCCTTGCCTCAAAGGACCTTCGAGTCGCATTTAGAGGGAATGGGAGTTAGATTAATGCACAATAGTCTTTAGGGCAAGTGGGAGATTGTTGGGATTTGTGCCCTAGAATCCTATTGTATAATGCTATGTATTACATTATGTATGACATGATGTATGACTTAATATTGCAATTAATAAAGTTGTTTTATTATTATCTGAAATAATGGTAACATGAATGGTTGGACATTATCATATAGTCCATGAGATGCATAGTATGTGATTTATGTGATTTAGTCAGAGAAGATATAAGTCACAAATTCTTTGTAAACTCAGAATTTGGTTCGTAGTCGGTGATGAAATTGGGCATTTCATCTGCGAAGATTATAATATATCAATTAAGATGATTTGTCTTGATTATGGAAGTGGTGACTTCTAATTGATATGTTGATATGTTTTAAGAGTTAAAACATATTGAACTGGATCACTGTGAGATTTATTATTCTCCTAATGACTGTCAATTGAATAATAAATCTCACAACTTTCATTTGCATCAACTCTTAATCCTAAGAGAATAATGGACCTGATCATGAAGTGTAGGTTGTTTGATATATCAGGAGTGAGATCTAAAGTAACGGTCAAAATCTCAGTATGTTAGGCAGCCACATTTAGTGTTGATGGAACATATATTCTCAAGATGGAATTCGTAGTCTCTTAACGAAGATACAAAATATTCTCTTGAGATAAGTTTAATGGATTTTTTATTCAGAGAGTTAGGCATAACCACTTTAGTAAGACTAAAGTATATATTTATGAAATTGGATTTCATAAATATATGATGAATGACATTAAAGGATTAAACCAGGTACTCAAAGATTACGATGTAGTAATTCACAAAGTGGCAGTCTTTATTAATGACTTTGAATATTTTATGAAAGGGTTGCATGTACAATAAAGTTTTGGGATATAATTTATTAATAAGGCCTAAAGTGCAACTATATTTATATAGTGGTATTAAGTATAGTTAATGGTAACTTTGTATTTGTCAAGAGTTGACAAAAAAACCCAAGGCCCATTGGACCTAGAGTCTTATTTATTCCCTTTTGGTCCCACTCCAAGCCACATTCTAAAGCCCAATTGGGAAGGCCCAAAAGGCTAGCCCAATTAAATAATCAAATATATAGAGAGAAACATACAGATTTAATGGAAAATATGAATTGGTATGAATATGAGTGTTGGACACTCTTCAATTCTCTCTAGAACAAACTCATATATCTAATTGAGAGACCACACATCTTGGGAGTTAGTGGAATTGGAGTGAAGATTGAAAGTCTTCTCAAGAACTTCTGAATTTTCAGTTTTGAAATTCACTACTTCAAGGTACACAGTCTTACTCTCTAATTCTGAAACTTATATGGCACATGTTGACAATTGTGAATGAAGTAGATCCGTCAATTTAATTTTTCCGCTGCGTAAACTCTTGTTTCCATCAGGGTCAAACTTGGTCAAAGTTGATGAAAATCACCGAGTAGCTCAGGTTTGATGTGGAAACATCAAAAATGTTGTTTTGGAATGATTTTGACCAACTTTGACTTTTAGTCAACCCAAGGCTAACTAGGGCATTTTGGTCAATTTGACCTAAAACGACACTTTTGAGTGCTCCAATGCCCAAACGGGTTATGCCACTTCAATTTAGATGTTTCCGCAGCCCCAAGGGGAAAGGATAATATTTTTAGAATTTTCGAGGTCTGGCATGCAAATCGATGGTGGAAAATATGATGTCTATAGGGTTCTTAATTGATCATCCTAAGTCTAATATGAAGCTTAGCCCTCAACATCCCTAGTGGAGTCGCCATTGTGAGAGATTGTGACTTGGCTCTCAAAAAAAAAAGAGATTAGGCATCGGCGTCTCTCTTTTCAGGATCATGTGGAGTCGCCACTTATTTTTTTTATTACAAAAGTAAGAAAAGAAAAAACTATAATACACTATTTACATATCTAAAATACCTCAAGTTTCATTAATTGAATATACAAATACAACTTGGTAGAATATCATTACAAGGCTTTGATTCTAAATACAATATATGTAAAACAATAAAAATACAAAGCTTTGGTCCTAGATACAATATACCCAAAAAAAAAAATATATATATATAATATATATAGCACTAGTTCTACCAACCTAAGATTCTAATGTTCAGGGGCCAGGTTAAAGAATAAGAAGGTGCTAAGCACCCATTATGCCCGAACAAAGTCTGGTCTTCTAGACTTTTATGATCAATTTAGTATCCTTAAACAATGCAACTTGTCGTATTAATATTCTGAAATCTATGGTTAGATATTATACAAATATCTTAGATCTATAGCTCTTTTTGTATAAAGAAATTAAATCTGACTTTTTATAATAAAAAATGATTTTTAGAGAAAAAATTTCATATTAAATTTCAAATTATGAAAAAGAATAATTTAAAAGAAAAGATTCAGATCTAGTTTTTTAACTAACAAAAAAAGGAACAAATTTTAAAGAAAAATTTCAGATTTGATTTTTTAATTATATAAAAATTTCAGATCTGATTTTTGGTTACAAAACAGAATGGATTTCGAAAACAATTTTCAAACCCGATTCTTTAATTAAAAAATAGAATGGACTTCAAAGAATTTTCAAATCTTATGTTTTTAATTAAAAAACTAAATGAACTTCGAAGAGAAATTGCAAATCTGATTTTTTTTTTTTTAATTAAAAAACAGAATGAATTTTAAAATAAAATTTCATATCTTTTTTTTTTAAAACAGAATGGGTTTTGAAAATAATTTTCAAATCTAATTTTTTAATTAAAAACAGAAGGAACTTCAAAGAGAAATTGCAAATCTGATTTTTTTTTTTTTTTAAATTAAAAAACAGAATGAATTTTGAAATAAAATTTCAGATTTTAATTTTTTGTTAGAAAAAATAATGGGATTTGGAAAGAATTCTCAAATCTAATTTTTTTAATTTCAAAACAGAAGGAACTTCCAAGAGAAATTGTGAATCTGATTTTTAATTAAAAAACTGAATGAATTTTGAAATAAAATTT